>NC_081557.1:165666441-165880690 GCF_022355385.1 Mustela nigripes | reverse complement strand
TTTCTTTCTTTCTTTCTTTCTTTCTTTCTTTCTTTCTTTCTTTCTTTCTTTCTAAAGCTTTTTCTATTGCTCTATCAGTTTGGCAGGTTCTGGTTGTAATGATTTCATAATTTTTGCTGGATCACTGATTCACATTGTCATGTGTCCATTGCTGCAACCACTGTACTATAAAGTGTCTTCCTTGGTCCAATGCAATGATGACCAGGATTCCATGTTTGTGGATCAACATTCTGTGAGCCCTTGGATAATGGTACCGTTTGAGGTCTTAGGAGTAGGAAAGTAAGCCCATATTCAGAATAAGTCTCAGTTCCAGTCAAGACGAATTGCTCTCTTTCCTAAATGGGAGGGATTCAATGTATTCAATTTGCCACTGTGTGACTATTTGGTCTTCCTGATGGATGGTACCATACTGAGCCTTCAGTGTTGTTCTCTGTTACTGGCAGTTTGGACATTCAGCAGCAGCGGTAGCTATATCAGCCTTGGTCAGAAGGAACTTCTGCTGTTTGGGCTTCTTTATAGTTTCCATCCCTGCCACTACATTTATGCACAATTGTGCCAGTACTTAGGTGGCCAATAGAAGAAGCTGGCTGATGTTAATTGGCTGAATCATTTTGTTGCCTTGGTTATTGGTAGATACCCTCTGTAAGAGTTAATATGTGATACAAAGATCTTCATATCTTGTCTATTTCCATAGTTTCATCCATATGCCTCTTTCCCAGATTTCTTTGTCTTCAATTTTACAAGCTTTCTCCTTCCAACCCCTGACCTATCAGCCAAGCCATTTGGCTATGAATATATGAGTATATTCTTACTTTCGGCCACCTCTCCATACATGCAAAATGAATGACAAGGTACAAAGTCCAAAGTTTAACTACTGGCAAGATGTTAATTTTTGCTCTTTCCAGAGCTAAAGTAGGCAGCCATACAATTTTGGCTTTCATCCATATCCTGAGCTAAACTTTTGATAAACCAAGTTTAACCTTTTTCCTCTCTAAGCAATATGGGAATACCTACACAACTATAGTTGCGAGCTGAGGTAGAGAAACTAGTGAAATAATTTTTGATGCGCCACCTGCTCACACTGTTTACTTGTGCCTTGTACTATTTCTCATGCCCATGCTACTTCCATCCTGTGATGGGTTACTACGAGACCTTATGACTCAGTAGGCCTAACAAAACCAAGCTCATGATGAGAGGTTCTAGTCGCAAGGTCACTCAATACCCATTGCCAGGTGAACCCAGTATTATTAAGATGTAGAATTATACTATACAATATGACATATAATTTCCAGCAGATAACACGGCCTTGCTAGAGAACCCCAGAGAACTATGTCTTGATTCCTCCTATTGCAGTTTGCTGTACACTCTACATGGTGTCTTTCCCACTGCATGTATCTCTAATGCCAGAGTCTGCTGGATTGTACGGCCAAGTGGTAGGGCCGCTTGTACTGTGGCTTGGACCTGCTGCAGAGCCCTTTCCTACTCTAAGCTCCTGTCAAAGCTGGCAGCCTTCTGTGTCCCTCAGCAAATGTGTCAGAGCAGTATCCCTAAGTGTGGACTATGCTACCGCCAGAACCCAAAGATGCCCATGAGACATGGTGGGAATACAAGATGCAATAGTTTATACTTTATTTTAAACCTACCACATAGCACTGGAACACTGGACCCTTAAAATCTCTAATGTGGTAGGTCCCTTAATCCTCAAAGGGTTTTCTCATACTCTGAGGGATGTGCCTGTCCCACATGTCCAATATACTTGCAACTTCTTATTTACCCAGTCTGTTTTAACTGGTCCCTATAATGAACAAATGTGACATTCTACAGAATATCCAGAAGTCCGGGTCTCTTTGGACTGTATTATGACAGAGGGTAGAAAAGCTAACATAGACTTTGGACAAGCCTATAAACATATATTGTCCTTTCATGAATGTGAATTGCTTCTAGTAAATGTCCCTTAAAGTACTGCTTCAGGTGTAGTGTACAGCTATTGGTCTATAATCTTTTAATCTTTATCCCATTTAAAATATGTTCTAAATTTAGTACAATTACTTAGTTCCATAAATTATTTAGATTTGTGCTTTTAATTTCTAAAATTTACGTATCTCTTTTGGATCACTTATTTATCTATTTATTTATTTTTAAATTTATAAGACAGAGAGGAGGGGCAGAGGGAGAGGGAGAAGCAGACTCCCTGCTGAGCAGACAGCCTGATGCGGGGCTCCATCCCAGGACCCTGGTGATCATGACCTGAGCCGAAGGCAGACATGTAACCAATGGAGCCACCCAGGCACCCCTGGATAAGCTTTTGTTATTTATTTCTAATACTAGTGCTTTGTGTCTATATATGAATTTTAAAATATGATACCTTTAGGCCCAATATGTGGTCAATTTTTGTAAATATTTCAAGTTTACTTAAAAAGAATGGGGATTGGGGCGCCTGGATGACTCAGTGGGTTAAAGCCTCTGCCTTCAGCTCAGGTCATGATCCCAGGGTCCTGGGATTGAGCCCCACATCGGGCTCTCTGCTCAGCAGGCAGCCTGCTTCCCTTCCTCTCTCTCTGCCTGCCTCTCTGCCTGCTTGTGATTTCTGTCAAATAAATAAATAAAATCTTAAAAAAAAAAGAATGGGGATTATTTGATTATAGTTTTATATCATCTCTATAGCCTTGCTATGTTTTTTTTTTTTAAGATTTTATTTATTTATTTGACAGATAGAGATCACAAGTAGGCAGAGAAGCAGGCAGAGAGAGAGAGAGGAAGGGAAGCAGGCTCCCTGCTGAGCAGTGAGCCTGAAGCGGGGCTCGATCCCAGGACTCCGGGATCATGACCTGAGCAGAAGGCAGCGGCTTTACCCACTGAGCCACCCAGGCGCCCCTAAGTTATTTTTTTTCAAAGATTTTATTTATCTGACACAGAGAGAGGAAACGCAAGCAGGGGAAGTGGGAGAGGGAGAAGCAGGCTTCCCACAGAGCAGGGACCCCATTGTGGGGCTCCATGCAGGGCTCCATCCCAGGACTCTAGGATCATGACCTGAGCCAAAGGCAGGCGCTTAATGATTGAGCCACCCAGGTGCCCCAACCTTACGAAGTTTAAATCCATTTAGTCAATTATTAAAAATTATGTGTTAAAATTTCTGTGTATTTGTGTATTTATCAATTATTACATATAATTCTATTAATTTTGGTCTTATTTATTTTGAAAATATATGATTAGGTGTCTACGATTTTAGAACTGGTAGATCTTCCTCATGAATTTTTACTTTTATTATTATCTAGTGAAAGGGAGTGAGTTTGAGCATTTCAAGGCTGATCCCAGGGGGAAGATATGGCCATAAGGTGGCAGTAGCATACACAAGCTTTATTTGGGTGCTACTTTGAAGGTTTGCTTACTGGTAAGGCCCCAACACCAGACCATTTAGAGCCTTAAGACAAAGAGGCCATCATTCAGAAGGGGAAGACAGCAAGGGAACTCCTAGAGGAGTAAGGCATCAGAAAGAGGGCTTATGTGTGTAGGTGGTTTCTGTAGTATAGTAGAGATGTTAACTGTTTGTAACCTATATTGCAATTTTCTCCGTATTTATATTATTATTAGACTTTATCTTTTATCACAAAAATTGTTCATTTTTGCAGCAGTTTTCCCCTGTCATTAGTCTACTTTCTCTCCCTCTCCCCCTGGCTCCCATTCTACCTCTAAGATGATTTTAAAATTTTAGGTGTCACATCAAAGCATGTAGTGTAAATTGGGAATCCAATTTTGTTTTGACTTGAAACACATTTGTCATATATTAAATGTTCATATATATCTGGAGTCACAATTCTACCAATCTTGTTTATTCTTACTTAATGCAATTGCTTTTCTTATATTAGCTGACTTGATTCCGATGGGTTTATAGGGTATGCTGATTATCTGGTGAGTAAAGTCTCTCTCGATGGTCTTTTCTTTTGGGTAGGATTTTCTGACTATTCTTCTATATGAACATTAAGATAACTTAATCCAATTTTTAAATACTCTTGGGATTCTAATGTGAATTTTATTAAATTTATATATTGATTTAATTTTTTATTTTTATTTATCTTTAACCCTGAGATCAAGAGCTGAGCTGAGATCAACAGCGGGACACTTAACTGACTGACCTACCCAGGTGCCCATATATATTAATTTTAAAAGATTTATACTTTTACACTAGCAAATTTTTTTCATATGTTTAAATGTCATTCAATTGTTTTAAATAATATTTTCATAGGTTTTTTTCTCCCCTGTGGTCTTTTAACTTCCTTGATAAATTTTAGTTGATACTTATTAATTTTTTTCACTATTGTGATTTTTCCTATTAGCATATCAGGGTGCTTATTGCTATTAAATTTTGTAGATTCATCTTATTTCCAAATACCTTACAAAATCTCTGTTTTTCCTAATGTCTGTTTTCGCAGGTATATAATTACATCAACAGAGTTTTCTATTTTTCCTGTATTTGTACTGATTATTTCACTTTTTTAAAAATTTCACTTTTTAATCTTCTCACATTCACTGGATCCTCCAAGATAATTTTTAATATTATATAATGACAGTAGGCATTCATTCCTGCTAGTTAATGATTTTATTTTCTTAAAAAAATTTTTTGGGGGGTGCCTGGGTGGCTCAGTGGTTTAAGGCCTCTGCCTTCGGCTCAGGTCATGATCCCAGGATCCTGGGATCGAGCCCCACATCAGGTTCTCTGCTCAGCAGGGAGCCTGCTTCCTCCTCTCTCTCTGCCTGCCTTTCTGCCTACTTGTGATATCCGTCTGTCAAATAAATAAATAAATTCTTTAAAAAAAATTTTTTTTAAGATTTTATTTATTTGAGAGAGAATGAGTGAGAGAGATCATGAGAGAGGAGAAGGTCAGAGGGAGAAGCAGACTCCCCAAGAAGCTGGGAGCCCGATAGTCCGGAATCATGACCTGAGCCGAAGGCAGTTGCTCAACCAACTGAGCCACCCAGGCGCCCTAGTTAATGATTTTAATTGAGCTTGATTTTTGGTTTTTTTTTTAAGATTTTATTTAGTTATTTTACATACGGAGAGAGATCACAAGTAGGCAGAGCGGCAGGCAGAGAGAGAGGAGGAAGCAGGCTCCCCACTGAGCAGAGAGCCCAATGCGGGGCTCGATCCCAGGACCTTGGAATAATGACCTAAGCCAAAGGCAGAGGCTTTAACCCACTGAGCCACCCAGGCGCCCCTAAAGGAGTTTGATTTTTAAATACTTGTAGTCTTTTCATAAATACCTTCATTGTTTAAATGGTTTCCCTCAATTTCTATTGAAGAATCTTGATTAGAATCATCAATCTCCAACTGATGTTATTGAATCTTAGCGATAGGTCCTCCAGCATCTATTGATATATTTTCTTCTGATTCATTTATGTAATTGATTGTTTTTAATCAATAGATTAGAAATAGAGTTTTAAATTAATAGATTTACTGATCAAAATACTCTTAATTCCTGGAGTGTATTAACCTTTTTCTTATTAACTGTGTTGAATTTTTTAGAATTTTTATTGATATGTATAAATGACATTGCTCTGAGTTTTTGTGTGTGTGTTTATCAGCTTTTCATATTGTTATATAACTATATGAAATGAGTTGGTAATTTTTTCCTATTTAAAAAATCAGTAACTTATTTTTCTTACAATCTTAGTACTTTTTACTTTATTTTTTATTTTAGGATTTATTTTATTTTAGAGAGAGAGAAGGGATGCTTGGGGAAGTAGGGCAGAGGGAGAGGGAGAGAGAATCACAAGCAGATTCTGCACTGAGCATAGAAACACAATTGGGCTCAATCTGATGAACCTGAGATCAGGACCTGAGCTGAAACCAAGAGTAGGACACTTAAAAGACTGTGCCACTCAGGTGCCCCAAGTACTTTTTAAATTGTGGATTTTAAAAATCGCTTTTAAAAACCTCACTTTTATGTTCTTATTTGATAACCTACTTACATTTTAAATTCCATCTTGGGTTACTTTTGGTTATTTATGTTTTTCTAGGAAATTTATCCATTTCCTCTAAGTTTTTCAACATGTTACTTATATAGTCGTATGCAGCATTTTAAAATGAACATCGTTCTATCTTCATCTTATTTCACTTCTCAGCAGCATTCAACATAGTTGAAGACTGTACTAAGTTTTGCATCTCTTAAATTTGTTGAATGGGTGTTATGGATTCCTATCTTCAGTGTGATAAGGCAGAGGAATGTATGATGAATACTAATGGAAAATTACATAAAATTTGAAAATTTAGTGAATTATTTCTTGACATTTTTTATTTTCTCATGAGTACAGGGTTCGCCTCTGTAATTAGGCAATTTACTACCCTTTTCCCCTTTTCTACATAATGGAAAATTCCAGTCTTATAGGAGAGATCAGGAATTTGTTAACCCTGGCTGATCTCCTTGATAACCGTAAATATTGAATTTGACAACAGAGAATAGAGTCACAGATATACTCTTTTTATAAGCAAAGAATCAAATACTTAAACCAAAGGACAATTAGAGGGTGATGTCATCTCTGAGTAACAACTTAAGTATGCCTCTCTGAACAGATTTCTAGTGTCTTTCAAGACCATAATGAATATAAAATGGCATAATACAATCACAAATAATATAGACTGTCTCCTTCTTATATTAAAATAATGCTTGCTATGACATGACTCCACTGAACTGGATCTCTGCAAAAGATAAAAGTATTCACTATCTGAACATGTTAAAATAAAGTGAGCTTCCAGGAAGGGACTATCGTGACAAACTACAACACAGCTTCAGATGATGTGGCATAGCAAAAACGAAACAAAACAGCTATGGGAGTCCTCTGCAGTCCAACCTCTGGTGCAAAGGGACCCCTTGACCAGCAAGACAGTCAGTCACAGAACTGCTGCTGTGCGGTTTTTCAAACAAGCATATTTTATCCTCCCAAAGGTGGAAGTCCTCTAACGTGATTTGTGTGGTTTAAATCACTGTTCCTCTAGTTTTCCTCATACTTTAACAAATTAAATTGTGTAGTGAATTACCGCCCTTAAACTTGAAAAATGTTTGTAATTGAATGGAAGAATTTCCTATGATAATCCTCCACATATCCAAGAATGACTCAAGGTATTTCCTGCATAAAATTTTCCTCCTGGATATATCACTTAAGTACTAAACTTTTCACTATTTGAAGTGGAAACTGGTATCACCAAATGCAACACATATCCTGTCTTCTTAAATACCATACACTACCTATCTTGATTCAAATTCGTCATGAGGGACGCCTGGGTGGCTCAGTTGGTTAGGCGGCTGCCTTCGGCTCGGGTCATAATCCCAGTGTCCTGGGATTGAGTCCCGCATCGGGCTCCTTGCTCGGCGGGAAGCCTACTTCTCCCTCTGCCTCTGCCTGCCATTCTGTCTGCCTGTGCTCGCTCTCTCTCCCTCTCTGACAAATTAATAAGATCTTTAAAAAAAAAAATTCGTTATGAAACATCATTTGTATAATTTGATCACAGAGATGCTCTCAGGGACTGTGGTGTGCAGGGTCCTATGTTAAATTCTCAAGCTGCCATGCTTTTAATGTTCACATTAAATTTATTGTTTGGGTCCCTCCCCTGCTCTCAGCTGTTACATTTTATTGTTTACCTGCCACTAGCCAAGACCCTGTCTATTCTTTGTTTTTTGTTTTTGTTTTTTTAAGGAGCAGAAACCAGATAACCAAATTTATCGGAATTAGTTGTGAAGTAAGAATACGCAGACTCTGAGGAAGGGGACCCGAGGCACTCAATTTTTAGATGTTTCTGGTAGCTAGTTAATAAGATATCCACCATAATTTAAGAACCCTAATGAACAGTAGAGTTTTCAAAAATCTCTTTGCAGAGGGAGAGTCTGACAGCATGCTTCTACTGGGAAACTATAGGAATCGCAATAAGGAAGGTAGAACTGGCTTAAGTAGCTTCCCATAAACTTATTAACAAATTAGGTTACAAAATACAAAAGCAGTTCAATGAATCATCACATGAGGCACTGAACTCAAAGCTGAATTGTAAGGTGCTTTCACAATACAACTTCCTTAATTACACATATAAATGAGTCATTAATACCTTAAGCCTGCTCAACACTTTTGGATACCTGACATTTATGTAATGGTGGTGCTCATCTGCTAAGTAAAGCAATGAGCAATTCCCTGGGTAAGGAGAAACAGACCTCAAAACAATCACGTGACAGTGATAGCGTTGTTTCTTAAAGGTTCTAGAAACCCAAGATAGGTATTTCAAGAGCTGTTATTGTCTGTTGTAACAATTAAGAAGCAGTTACTAGATATCCATTTTTTAAAAGCAGACAGAATTCTGTGAATTTACAAGAGGAAGTGACAGCAACTGACAATAATGCTTATGTAAAGGGAGTCATTAAAATAACAGCTTGCTACCAGCCCCAGGCTTCTGAAAAATCTGTACAGGTAGGAAAATATTTGGACACAGCTCTTTAACATATTTTAAAAGTTGAAAATGTGGGGAGCAAAACTATCCTGAGAGTATAGCCCTGATACTTCTGGGGTGTTAAAGTTACCTTTTATGAGATAATTAGTTTTCCAATTCATTATATATGTTTGGTTGACAAAACTTAAACTTGATAATTTCATTTTAGTCTCCACATTTTTAGGAAATTTTACCTTCTGTGAAATCTAAATATGGGAACCATTAGAATATACACGTTGTGCTGCAGTAAATAATTTTAAAGAAAAGCATTTTATGACCACAGACCAGGGATATTCAAACTTTTGATACAGAAGATTTTTCCCAAAGTCTTATGATCAGCTATGGAAAAATGCTTGCTTCATCTGACAGTGAAGCCCCTTAAGAGCGTCGAAGAGAAGGCTGTAGGACAGAATACCCAGAGCCAGTGACAACAGGGGTAGATTGCTCCCTCTTCATACACGAGGAAAGAGCAACTATTTTGTACATATGCCTTGTAAAACTTCTCAAAATTGCAACTGCCTTTCTAACTCTAACTTTAAAATTCCTGCTGTTGGGGCGCCTGGGTGGCTCAGTGGGTTAGAGCCTCTGCCTTAGGCTGCAGTCATGAACTCAGGATCCTGGGATGGAGCCCCCATTGGCGCTATGCTCAGCAGGGAGTCTGCTTCCCCGTGTCTCTCTGCCTGCTTATGATTTCTCTGTCAAATAGATAAAATCTTAAAAATAAATAAATAAATAAAAGTAAAATTCCTGCCGTTGGTCACAAGAGTCAAGATCAAAGATCACACAATAGAACCTACTGACATTACACATAATAAATTACAAATCTACATACCAGACTTAGTGCAGGGTCTTGTATATATGCATGCTATTAACTTTGATTATTATTGGGAGAATTAAATATGTTGGCCTCCTGTACCTTCCTTGTATATAAAAAAGACACAGTAAACTGACAGGATTGTACCTTTAATAGACGACGTAAGGATAGCTATTAATGTAAGAACTATGATATACAATAAAACCAAATAGACTTAGGCTAAAAAATTACAAAAGTTTTAAGATTCTCCAATAAGTTAATTTTGCAACCTTTTCGTATTTTATGCTTTATTGGCTTACACTGTTATAAAGAGAAAAATGTAAAGGATTTTGAACACTAATTTATCATTTTAATATGAATTCAGATGTTTTTTATGTTTATTTCTAATTAACCTTCAAATTGCAGCAGCTTGGGAGTTTAAGTATTCTTGCCACCCCATTCCACTCTGTCACTGAGTGGAAAGTTCAAGATACTTTTACAAAACACACACCTAAACAAACATAAACAAGCCTTTTATAAAGTAAACAAATTTTTTATAATGCATATAACTGTTCCTTTTTGGAACTTTCTATATCCAGTTCATGTCTTTTCAGAAACTGGGATATTCACACTTACTAGACACAGTCTTTATAAAGCAAAGCATTTATCTCTTTAAAAACTCAAGTAATTCTTGAAAGCAGTGTTTTTCTTATTGATCTGAAAAGAATGGAGAATGGAAGGCCAAGAGGAAAAATCACTTCAAATGATCAAAACAGAAGGGGACTGAAAAATAATATATTTAACAGTGTACGTAGGGAGAAAAACTTTAATTGTAGATTCTATAGAAAATATTGAAATTCAGAGGAATAGCTTTGGACTCACTACCAAAACATATTTTTCTCAGTTAGGTAAAATCAAGACTGTTGCTTTTATTCAGGAAGATACATTAAGAATGAAAGGGGTGTACAATTTAACCTCTATATAAATGACTGAATATACAAAATATCAAATATGAACAGTAGTGTAGCAAGAAAATAAATTGGCAGAAATAATTACTCAACCAGTAGCAATCATTAAGACCACCATTTGAAAGACCCTCTATACACAAAGAATGAAAAAATATTGTTATAAGATTTTACAGCACACAACCGAATTCAATCCTAATTCATTACTATTATACTTCTTTCTTCTTCAGTATTAGTGGACCCACATTATCTCCTGTCAATTCATTATGTTTATTATGTGAACCATCACAGGCAGGAAACTAGAAAGGAAAAAGAGTTACAAGTGTTATTTTATTTATTTTTTTCTTTATTATAATTTTTAATTTTTTATTAACATATAATGTATTACAAGTGTTATTTTTAAAATGATGTAATAAGTAGGAATATTTATGGAATGTTCTTATAAAGAAATTACATAACTTTGAAATAGATCATCAGCTTTCCTGAGTAATGTGTATTCTACATCTAACCTAACTCAATCCAATATCAAAGCAAATCTAACAATTTTAAATAATGTATTATTTGATACAGATTTTCAATAAAGAGCTTTGAATTATTTCAAGAGTCAATTAAACAAGTTTAAAGGGGGACCAAAATAAGCCCTTGTTCTCTGTGGAACTCCAAATTAGAGCTTACCTCTTCGTTTATTTAAATTTAAAAAGAATGTACAGTTGACCCTTAAGCAACACAGGTGTGAACTGTGTGGGTCCACGTAACTGTGGATTTTTTTTCAATAAATCTCTTATATATATATATATATTTTTTTTAACCATAGGAAGAGAAAATTTCGTATTTTTTTCTCTAGCTTACTTCATGGTAAGAATAAAGTAAGTAATACATCTCACATACAAGGTATGTGTTAATTGTCTGTTTATGTCATCAGTAAGGCTTCTGGTAAACAGTACGCCATTAAGTTTTGGGAAAGCCAAAAATTATACCCAGATTTGACTGTGCAGGGGGTGGCTGCCCCAACCTCCATGCTGTTCAAGGGTTAATTGCAATTTAAATTCAAAAAACATTACTTCATGTTTTCTTATTATAAAACTCACACATAACATTTTTAAAACAAACTTTAAAAATACATTTAAAAATTCACTCATAAGTAACAATAATCAAGATTTTGATCTATTTTTCCTCTGCATTTACTGTATTCCTTTTTTAAAAAACAAAATTGGGATCCCACTGAATGTACTGTGCATTTATTAATTATATCATGTTCTCATGTCATTAAAATAGTCTTTAAAAACATGATTTGTAATAGCTTCCTAACATCCCTTAATTTGTATTATGCTATACTTTAATCATTCCCATTTTCAGATACATATCTAGATTATTTCCAGAACTTTGCTATCACAAAAAAATGTTGTGATGAACACTCCCATACTTAAAACTTCAAATAACCTATGATCATAGTACTAGAAGAAAATACATATCACCAGCCACTTGTAATACTCATCACTCCATATTCTTTATTATTTCAACATTAAAAGTCATCCATAATTATAGATGCCATGTATTAGCTTATCTATATATAAGGTACTGTACATACAGCATCTCACCAAATCCTAAAAACTATCTATGATGTTGACCTATTATTGGGGAAAAAAAAAACCCCAACCCTGAACATCAGAGATTTAGGATTAAGTAACTTGCCCAACCAGAGTCACACTATCAGTGGCAGACATGAGCTCTAAAGCATCATATTTCTATCCTTCCTTGCTGCTGTAACTTTTCTAAAATAGGTACATATCCATCATAAAATGCAAACTTTAACTTAGGAATACAGAATTTCAGAACCCTGTGGAAAAATCGTTCATCTCCCAGAACCTCAAAAGTGATGATTTAACAAGCAGAACAACTTTAACGGTGTGGTGTTAGAGTACGTTTGAGCACACATCTTACCGTCTTAGAACGCCAACACCTACAGTAAGCTGCTTTGGTGAGACACAGATCTTCAATGTTTATTTCATTCACCACTTTGGGATTTTCCTTTTGTATTTTAAGATTAATCAAGCTATCCTTCTGTTGTTTTTTCTTCAGGAGGAATGGACGAATTGCAAGGTAGCCAAGTAGTGCAAGTACACCGAGGAAAGGCAGTAACCGAAGCCATTCTGCAACTGAACACGTACAGATTTAAGTGTGCGGCCCTTTCATAACAGAGTTCAAACAGCACGTGTTGTCCTTGAGCTTACTCTTTCCCTATTCTTTACTTCTCATGTTAATCTCAAAACTAACTTATCTATAACACAATATAGATAACTTATCTAATTAACACAATCAAGCCACCTATACCTGAGACCACTTCATTTTATCTGTAGGCTAACTTAATACTTAAAACACAAAACTTGGAGAAATAGATCCTATCTTACGTCAAATATTTTATTTCATTATCCTCACACAAAGGATATTTGTGTTTACTTTGTTTTTGTTTCAGGAATAATGATCACGATTATTACAAACAAAACTGATATATTTTATAGGTTTAGAAAACATTTCCACCATGTCTAAAATCATGTAACAGAATACCCAAAAATGAATATTTTACCCTTGATTTAGGATTTCAGAAAGAACATGTCTTCAGTGCTTTAATTTACATTTTTGGTAAGACACAGTGATTCCTTAAGAAATGTTTCTAGAGGGGCGCCTGGGTGGCTCAGTGGGTTAAAGTCTCTACCTTCGGCTCAGGTCATGATCCCAGCGTCCTGGGATGGAGCCCCTCATTGGGCTCTCTGCTCAGCAGGGAGCCTGCTTCCCCCTCTCTCTCTGCCTGCCTCTCTGCCTACTTGTGATCTCTGTCAAATAAATAAAAATCTTAAAAAAAAAAAAAAAGAAAGAAATGTTTCTAAAAGCTACTATTTTAAAGAACTAATTGAAATTTTCATACACTGAATGTTCTCATTATTAGATACATCTTTTTCCCTAAGCGTTCATTAAATGCCTTCGGGAGTACAAAGTACTGTCTTAAGGGGGTTAAGTGACTAAATAAAATGGTCCCTATGTCTGTGAAGACAAACACATAACCAAGATTTCAACATTTCAGCATGCGTTCATCAAATGTTGGCTAGTGCCATGCCTCTGTAAGAGAAACATTTCTGTTCTTAAAATGTTATCCTTTGACAATCTTCCACTGAGTGCTTACCTGCTATCTTGCTAAGCACTATGTAGAAATAGCTTAGTCAAGAAAAAAAGAAGAACTAAAGATCATGTGCCAAGGCATGCTAATGAATGTTAACACACTATGCTAAGAGTACAACTGCATTACTTTATTTAATTCTGTTAAGCTGTTTTAAACAGCTATACTTGGTAGGTACCATTATTATATCCATTATTCATGTGGGTAAACTACAGCTTAATAAGCAGGTTTAGTGCAGGAAATAAATCCTAACCTGTTTTGATTTCATCGAATCCAACAGATTTAAAATTTTATCTGTTCTTCTCTTGGTAAAACTACCCCAGAGATAATTGTTCTTACTATTCAAGTATTAAAGGAAAAAACTGGCTTAGTATGAAGTCTTCCAAAATGAAACTATTTTTGATACACCACCATGCCAAAGTTTCTAAATGAAACACATATCTATATACTATATGAATAGAAACTGTAACAGTGCCTAGCAGAGAAGATATATAATAATTTTTATCAGTAGGTTATGGAAATTGGTAGCCACTACTTTGAAAAAATATTGCCAACTCAACATAATAGTATATAGTTGAAATCTTTGGGGATATAATCTTTTAGTTGCCAGAATGAAGCTCTGTAAGGACAAGGACCTTACCTATCATGTTCACCATTCTATTCTCATAACCAAAGTGGAGACACCCCATAGATTCTCTGAATGAAGTTCTGGAAATGAAAAGAACTGTTTCTTGAGGAGAAGGGCTCTATCTATAGATCAGTTGTTGTCTAATATAGTAGCCACAAGCCACACTGCTTTGATTTGTACCTGTGATTTTATTTTAACCAGGTATGGTAAGATGACAGACAAGGAGACAACTGCCTTGAAAGAAAAGTTTACTGTTTGTATTCCCAAGAGCAGCTACACGATGTCACAGAGCCACACAGGAAGTACCAGGTTTGGTCAGGAGGAAGGCAAAAGGAAAACACCCACACAAATCTTGTGTTTTCCATGGAAAAGGTGAAGGAATAATTTCCATGGGCTCTGGACTATAGGGGTAGTCCCTAGTTGTCTAGTACCTAGCCCTCGGTGATTAGGGCAGGAGAAATACTGGTGTGCTACGTGAGAGCGTTTTAAAGGAGGTGGTTGGTTTGCATATGAAAAGTGTGTTCATAGGGCAGGTTGTTCATTATCTCTAAGAATTAGCTGGGAAGGTGCAGGTTCTTCTTGGCCCTCATGATGTCAAAGCATCATAAAATATAGAAAATTTAAGAACATGATTAAAACACACATAAAGCTATAAACTTTAAATAAATTAAGTAAAATTTAAAATTCAGTTTCTAAGACAAACTAGTTACATATCACCAGCTCAATAATGACATGGTACTTGTGGCTACTCTGACAGCCAAAGAACATTTCCATCATGTTTTTTGGATGGCACTGCTACAGACCATTGTTTCAATAAAGTAACATCTCTATAGCATGGCAAGGCTGCTTTGACAACTTCGGCACCCATCTCTTACCTACCTGAAACCACCCAAAGCTACTATCTAGTAGCTGCCTTCCTGTGTTCTTTGCATAAGGGATTCCTTCTTTCTGCCTCTAGTTTACTGGACTGATTTGTGTAGATCCTTTAAGATTAATGTCATATATTGCCTTCTCCAGAAGTCTTCCTTGATTTCACAAAGCAAAATCTATCACTTCCTCTTGTACTTCCAAGCCCTTTACCTGTTTGTTTTATCACACCATTGTCATCTGCTTATAAAACTGACTCATTTGTCCCTACCACTCTCTCTCACACAAAGTAGATACCTCATAGGTGTTTTATGAATGACTTAATGAATGAATGCAGAGCATAAATGTCAGTCCCTTTCTCACTCACCACACAGTACTTAATTATTTATTTGCACTTATCTTGTAGATCCGGCAATGAATATCTATTGACCCAATACTCAGTAAAATATTTTAAAGTAGTAGATATCCAGTAAATGTTTATTAAATGTAGAGTAAATTTTAAGTATTATTCTGTATATTACAAAATTATAAAGTCATGAGGTTAAATGCTCAAACTCAAAAAGTAAATAGAAATTTAAAGATGAAAACCTTAACCTAGATTCTTAAGTTTGGCATTTCCTGTCCTAGCCCACAAATCTCAGGGGAAAAAATGGTGTTAATACTTTTAAAAATCTACTTCAGAAAATGTTCCTTTGACGTACTTAATTCCTCAGTAAAGCATTACTCTGTGATAGTATGGGAATAAAAAGTACTATTACCTCCTACAACAAAGGAATTCAAACAAAAGCCTGAGTACAATCTACTTTCTGAAGGTGATAATCTTCAATTTAATTAAAGAAAAGGTTTATAAAGAAAAATAATAAAGACTTTGAAGCTTAATAACTTTAAATGTATTTATTAAGGTTGATTTTTAGCAAACAAATATGAAATACTGAAAAATCAAACAAATTTTTAAAAATTTTAAAACAGCTATTTCCAATGAACCTACCTGATACATGTTGAGCTATTACAGAAATTTTAGATACTTTGAGGGGAAAACTATTACCTCCTAATTGTCAGGTATAATGTATATTTTGTACAGTATATTCTTTATTTACAGCACTTATTTACAAAATTTAGGAAAGTATAAAAATAACTTATAATACTATCAGTCAAGAGTTGATAACATTTTTTTTTTTTTTTGCTCTGTAAATACGTGTTTTCAATACATAAAAACCGAGACCATGTTGTATATACAGTCCATATCTTACATTTTTCACTTTATATCAGGAACATTTCCCAATTTCTTAGCATCATTTGGAAACATGAATTTTAACAGCTACATCCATCTATCATGTTCCCCAGTCAGGATGTAAGATCTACAAAAGCAGACACCTTATTTGTCCAGATCACCACTATATCCTCCGTGCCTAAATAATGCTTGCTTCAATTTATTTTATTTTATATTGAGTCATAATTTATAGTATAGACTGTTGAGCTTTGAGTTAAGTGTTATACTGGATGAGTCTTTACACCTACCTATACCTATAAACACTACCTGAAGCAAAATACGGGGTATTTCCCTCACTCTAAAAAGTTTGCTCTTGGAGGCACCTGGATGGCTCAGTGGGTTAAAGCCTCTGCCTTCAGCTCAGGTCATGATCCCAGGATGGGATCGAGTTGGGCTCTCTGCTCAGCAGGAAGCCTGCTTCCTCCTCTCTCTCTGCTTGCCTCTGCCTACTTGTGATCTCTATCTGTCAAATAAATAAATAAAATCTTAAAAAAAAAAAAGTTTGCTCTTGTACAATCAATCCCCTCTGAGTTCCCTTGCCAATTTTAGTACTTAATATATTTTAATGAATTAAGAAATCTGATCTCTTTGCTATTCTTAAACAATTCCAATTTAGTTTTTGACTACACAGTAAGTACCCACGATGTGGAGACAATGTGCTAATGAAAGTGTAGCAGCTTTCTTATCTGTTTCTATGTACCCAGTGCTCAGTACAGTGCCTGGTACAAAAGTAGGATTTCAATACATAATGAATTCACAGTTTACTTGTGGAATATATCCAAATTTTCAAATACTCGGAATTAGGTTTCTTTGGCCTATAAAACAGAACTACATAATTCATTCATTTGTTCAACAATACAAGTACCCACCACATCCCAAATATTACATTAGGTGCTGGGGATTCAGGCAGATGTACAAGGTCCCTGTATACTCATACAGTATACATTTTAGATGAGGAGACAACCACAAACAGGTAAACAAATAAATAAGCAAGATAATTTTAGACTATAGTAAGAGCTATGAAGGAAACAAACAGGATCATATAAGAAAGAGACGATCCTAGGGGCAAAGCAATAGGCTGACTGCAACTTTAGGTAAGGGACACAGGAAGGAAAAAAGATCTTTAAGCCAAGACCTAAAGGAAAAGCAGAGAGCTCAAAGACTTGAGGAAAGAACTTTCAAGGCACAACAAAGAATACATGTAAGGAAACTTCCAACTTCATAGAACTGTTGGGAGGAATGAATGAATGAAGTTGGAAACCACTCTAGAAACTTTTGAGCACTATGCAAAAGGAAGCTACTAACACATTCCACCCTGAAACTAAAATACTGGTCTCCTCACTCACTCACTATCCTCTAACAGACTTATGTAAACCAAGACTTCAATTAATTTTAACTGAATTGAGTCTGTACCCCATTAAGCTGGTATTTAAGGTAACTCCCATTAGTATGCACTTGTTTGCCTTTATTCAAGGCTTATGAATGAGAATAGTGTAAGTTAACAGATAAAAATTCTGTTTAAGACATTTAAGAAAAAAATCTGAAGCGCCCTCAAGAAGTGTAAGACCTCACAAACAGATTAGGTGATATGAGAGGTGAAGATACAAAAATTATAAGACATAATCCCTAACCCAAAGAAACTTTTCATCTAGAATGGAATACAGATCTATAAAAAAGGATTACAATACTGTATAGTATGTATAATTATAAATAAGCAGTACAGAAGATGACATGATTAACTCCGCAGGGATGAGCAGACTTTACAGAGAGGATATGGCACCTAACTAGGTTTCTGAAAGATGAGTAAGAGTATAGGAGTCCTTATGGAAGGAGGGGCTGTATTTCATACAGAAGAAACAGCATAGGCAAAGGCAGAGATACCAAGATGCATGAAAAGTGACAATACTGCTGGAATATCATGAAACAGGGAAGGACTATACAGGTGACCAGGTGCCAAATGATAAAAATCATCAGGAGGGGCACCGAGGTGACTCAGTCGGTTAAGCGTCTGCCTTCCACTCAGGTTATGACCCCAGGTTCTGGGATGGAGTCTCATGTCAGGTTCCCTGCTCCTTGGGGCGCCTGCTTGCAGCTCTGCCTGCAGCTCCCCCTCTTTCATACTGTGTCAAATGAAGAAATAAAATCTTAAAAAAAAAAATCAACAGGTAGGTAATAATCTACTCTGTACATGAAAGGGAACCACTGATATATCTAAATATTAACATAAATAGAAAGCTATTTTCTATGAAATCAGATGGAATTATGGTATCAGATGGAAGATGGACTGGTGGAGAAACAGGTAAGAGCAGACAGGGCTGGTAATGGGAGGACAAAATGCAAGACAATCTGTTAGAAATCCACAGAAATAATTCTGAAAAAAAATCATGCAAACTTAAACTGAGGCAGTGGCCATTAAAGTAAAAAGGGCCAAATGGATCCCCTGAAACTGCCTTAACAGTGTATGTGTGCATGCATTTTTTGAGAATAGTTTGATGCTTTCATTGGGAACACCGAGTAGGTCTGTGATCAATCTTCACTTGCCTTGAAGCATAAGAACCACTAACTCAATAAAATCGATAGGATTGGGTGCGTGATCAAATATGGAGGAAGTGAGGCTTTTTCTGATTCCCAGATTTCTGGTTTCATTATCTGAACGGATGGAGATACTGGTCTCTAATTTAAAAACAAAACAAAACAGAACATAAGAAGAGCATTTTTTTTTTTTTTTAAAAGAAGAGCAATTTTAATCAGATTAAGACCAGTGTAGTGTTGTAGAAGAAAGGGGAAAATATGAGGTGTTGACATCTTTAAAGAATATAAAAGAGAGGGGCGCCTGGGTGGCTCAGTGGGTTAAGCCTCTGCCTCCAGCTCAGGTCATGATCTCAGGATCCTGGGATCAAGCCCCGCATCGGGCTCTCTGCTCAGCAGGGCCCTGCTTCCCCATCTCTCTCTGCCTGCCTCTCTGCCTACTTGTGATTTCTCTTTCTCTGTCAAATAAATAAAATAAAGAATATTAGAGAGAGACTAAAAGGTCAATAGTTAGCAGCAAAAAATTAGGGATACAGAAGGATGGCACAAGTCACAGTTTTCTTTGAAACAGTGAAGTAGTACAGTGTGGAAGCTGCTCTGCAGAGCCTAAAAGATGCCAACTTTCTCTGCCCCCTCATCCCAGAGAAGACAAGGAAAAGATAGAGAAAGAAAAGATACCACTGAGAGAGCTACAGGCAGGGGAAGTGACTTCCTCAGGGAGAGCTCTGTTTCATTTAGGGCAAGGAGGTGCATCTATGAAAAATTATGAAGTAGACAAGCCAGGAGTAGAAGATAACAGTGTGAGAGATCAAGGGTGTGAGAGTGTGGGGTGTAGGTATTTTGGGCTATAATTAAGTCAAGTACATGGACCTTAGTGTGACCTCAACATTCAATCCACTAAAAAGGGACCCAGTTAGGCAACATTCTGCTTACTCATTTGAACGTAAAAGTCTTAAATTTCCTCAAATTTTTTTCTTTCAAATTTTTCACTTCAGAAAGATCTTCCTCCTCTCCAGTGAAGTTTTCCTGTTTCCAATTTTTTTAAAATACCTGTTTCTAAGTTAAAAAAAAAAAAAATCAGACCACACTCATTCTAAAATACCAAGCAGAGTTCTAAATGTGTTTTGTAATATTCTACTTCCCACTATTAAGATAAGCAACAGCCTCAGAAGGTACACTGAAACAACTCATACCATCAGAGTAACAAAATCTACACCAAAAAGAACATTTCAAAGCAACCTGCATAGCAAGCAATTTTCACATAATTTTTTGGAAGTTTAGATACTGTTCAAAGAATCTCCTCAGAGAAACAGAATTCAGATTAGGACAGGGCAGATTCAAACTTTTATAAAGATAGGCTACCTATCACACCCTATTCCTGACCATGATATATAAACAAATACAATGATAAAAACATTTGTAGAAGCACACGTAGGCACACATGGATCTCTATTAGGAATAATATTCTAAGAATCTAGGACAGACTTTTGCCATCTCAAAAGGTGGTGTATAATGATACTATTAAAATAATGTTGGGAACATGGTTGCTGATAGTTTACTAACGTGCTTTCTTATTAGATAAAATAGAAATATTTCTATTTCTGAATTGTAAAAAGAGGAAAGTAAAATATTTTCAAGGGATGGTTTTATTATTGCCACTTCAAATCTAATACGAACTGTTCAGGACCAAAAGCCAATAAAACAAAATTAATGATCAATTTAAAAAACTTTTTTCCATTCATTCTTATGAACAGTGTTTTGGTGTCTAGAATATTTCCTGGACCAAGTACTCAATAAACACCTGATGACTTGAAAAATTTTACACCGCAAAGTAGTTAGATGGCACAAAATGTGTTAATGAGACTGAAACTGTTCTCCACAAAGGCTAGTATAATCTTTAATTCTTTAATTACACTGACTTAAATACAGTTGGTCTCACTAGGAAGAGGGAAAAAACTTTTAAAACTTCTGGGAACTATGAAACTCTTTTCCCAAATTCTCAAAAACAGTTTTTTAAGATAAAATTCTTTGATCTTTTAGAAATAATCTCTAGTATTTACATAGTAATAAATGCAACTTTCTAGTTTGAATTTAATAATTTCTTATACATCCCTATTGAGAAAACTCACCTTTTCCTCTATTTCTTTAAAAAATATTGTGACAAATTTTACATACACTAAACAGATCTTAGGTGTTTAGCTCTGAGCAGTACAATTAAATATACCCCAGCAGCCTCCACTGAAAACATAAAAACATGCAAAATACTCTACCACCCAAGAAAGTATTCTTCTGTCCCTTTCCAGTCTATCCTCCCACCAGTGATGTCTACAAACAAAGATTTTTCACTCAACATTAAGTTTTTTTGAGATTCATCCAGTGGATCAGTAATTCACTCCCTTTTCCGGCTAACCAATATTCCACTCTGTAGTGTAGTATACTACGCTTTGTTTATCCACTCTCCTGTTGGTAGATATTTTGGGTGCTTCCAGTTTGGGGCTATTATAAATAAGGTTGCTATAAACATGCCTGTAGAAGTCTTCTTACCCATCTAAGTTTTCAACCCTTTTCCACTTCTAAATTCTTCATTCAAAATTGGCCCTTTCTAGGTAAACAGAGCTAATGCCTTTAAAGCTGTCAGCTCTGACATGCTTGTGTTACTCCAGAAAACATATTGATTATCTTGGGATTCACTGCATTATCTTTAGGAGCAAAACTGTTATGTTTCAAAGAAGCAAACAGAGTCAAGGAGGGAAGAGCTACTACATTCAGTTTCACAGCAAGCTTTTAAATCTAGAAGTAAACTACTTCTGACTTCCGCATAGGAGGATTTTGTTGTTGTTCTATTTTAAAAGTTTATACAACAGGGAAAGCTTTTTTAAGGTCAGAGTATTAGAATAGACTACATTTCCAAAGGGCAGAATCATACAAATTTATCTTAAAAGACTCACTGTTAAACATAAGACCTAAACAAAAATAGGTAAGTTGTTTCTAATAGATAAGGACGGTCTGTAAATATTGTATGGTGATTAAGGATCTCCAAGTGTTTACTAAGAATGCAGAGTCATCATGAGAGAGCCAAGTGCTTTTAAAAAAACCACTACATGTAAATAGGGAAGGGGAAAAAAAAGCAATGAAAATGTAAGCCATTACTTCCTTCTAATTTTCAGATAGAAAATGGAAACACTTTTGGTGCCTTAGACATTTTAAACATTTGCTGAAAAGTGGTCCTCCAGGTTATTTCAACAAAAGTCTAAGTATGGATTCTGTAAGTATCTCAATCAAGACAGATAAATGTAATTTATCTATTATTTAGCTATTACAATCTACTCTGTAGGGAAGACTCAGAGTAGAAATTGATCAGTGGGAATTTTCTTCCATAGTGCTCCAAAACAAATTATGCAATTGTTATCTTGTTGTCTAGTATGAAATAGACTACCTCATTTTTTCATAAAGCAGTTATTACAAACGTTTCCTAACAAGCAATACAATAAGAACTAAAATAGACACATTATAATGGAACTTAAATACATGTTTTTAAGATATTTCTCAATGTTGTCACTCTCCCTGAGACAACAGTCCCCACTTTAAATATTCAACAGCTTTGAAGAGGAAGTTACTATTATTATTGATTTAAGGGAGAAAAACTTTAGGCTAAGTTTCCTTAATGCCTTTAATAGGAATTAAATATTTGTTGACAGTGGAGATTTTGAAGGGGAAAAATAAAAAATGGGGAAAAAAAAAACACTTCTAAAATCTAGCCATTCAATCAAATTACATACTCTGTATTGTTACAACTACACTGCATTTACAGAAAATTGAAACTAATGTAAAACCAGCCACCACTGGAATCAGCACACATAATTCAGTTTACACTGGACTGCGGTGGGAGTAAGGGGACTTCTTTCTTTCCTGTTAAAAACTTGGCAGTTAATTTGGGCAAATTATTAATATAAGTTGGGAACTGGGAAATAATGTCACAAAACAATTATATTCTTCTGACCTGGTATTACCACTTTTGTGAATTCATTCAAGGGTATAATTCAAAGGAGGAAAAAACCCTTAACAACTGGTATAGGGCTACTTACCAGAACATTATGAATAAAAGATATATATGCACAAACATTACAAATTTCCAACTGTAGGGGAATGGTTAGGCCTACCATGACGTTAGTCTAAAAAAGGATTATACAGTTGTTAGAAAAAGAGAAATATATTAAAATATGTAAAGTACTAAAGTAAAAGCAATGATAAAGGGAAAAAGTCAAAATTTTATATAACTGCAGAAAATCTATCAGAATTACAGGATCAAAATCTTTTGATGTTTATAAATACTTGAAACATTTTTTCATTTTATGTTACTTTTACCCTGATTCTGAGGTTTGATGCTTCTTTCAATGTTAATTATTCAGTTACCACGCTTTCTATTCAATTACAAGCTTCCTACCAAGCCAGAATTCAAAGAATCTCTAGATTTAGAATGTCCTCTAGTTTACCTCTTCTAAATCTACTATCTGACTCTGCCTTTTTTTAAAAAATATTATCCTTTTTTAGGGACAGTATTCTCTTAAAAAAAAAAACAAAAAAACAACCAAACAGAAGCATTCTGTGTATTGGGGCTGAAATCCATTTCCAAATAATTTTCACTAATTTGGTCCTAGTTCTGTCTTTTGGTCTACAAAGAATATGTTATTCTCCCTCCATCAAGAAGCCTTCCAAACGCTATGTTTCATGTCAGCTACCACAGAACTCCAGACTGTTCCAGGCTAAGGAGCCCTATTGATCTTAAAATTATCTTAATGCATGTTTTATTCCCATTCTGGATCTATGAGTTCAAAGTTTGCCAAATCAAAATGGTTGTTTCTCCCCTCACCATCCCAATCAGTCTCAGTCTGGTTTGCAAATACCCCTCTTAGACTGTTAACATCCCAAACCCAACAAAATCTTCCAAGTGTTGGCTGCATTATGGAAATTTTCGTCTTTTAGATGTGAAATCCTGAGTGTGTGGGGTTTTTGTTTTGTAAAGAACGGATCTTAAAACCACGATGTTACATATATATTCATTAAATTTCATTATCTAACATTTGATCTATCGTACTGGCCTTTGAATACCTTTTGGCCAATTTTTCTTTCCTGAACTCAAGTTACCTTAACTACATCCAGGCCCAAGGTAATGGAGTTGACCTCGAATGCCCTCGGGGTACTTCAAGTCTTCCCTGTGGGAATGGAGGTTGTTCTCGGATTTTGTTACCGAATAAAGCTGTCATACACATATTGCGTGTATGGCTCTGTTCCTCCCCGCCCCCTCTCACACTCACACACACACACACACACACACACACGCTGTGGGTAAAACCCCGCTGAGAGCTGGGAATGTCTGATTGCACAGCGCCTTAGATAACGACGGCTTATCCCACTCTAACACAAACAAGCACACAGCAGTGAGAGATACAGAGAGAGAGATGAAAGATACGGGCTCGCTACCAACTAACTCGGCACTTTCTCTGCAAAAACCCGGTCTCCCATCACGAAAGGACTCGGAAAAGGCACTAAGACAAGGACGAGAGGTGGAATCATCCGCGCTCCGAGGCGGCTGCGCCGGCGCCCGCCCCCCGCCGTCTGCGCACAGGGTCACGGAGTAACGCGCCACTCGCCAAGCCCCGCCCCTTGGCCGGGGGAGGTTTAGACCACCCCCCACTCCCACGTTGGGAGACGTGCACGGATGGGGACTGGAGGAAGGCGGGGATTACCTGTGAGCCGGGCGAACCCGGTAATGCTCTCGGGGACAGGAAGCCGCTTTAGATACGCCGGGAGCTGCACCTTCACGATGCGGGCCACGCTCTCCAGCACCATCCTCGCCAGCAGCGTCCACTCCCCTCCCGGCCCGCGCCGTTCTCCGGCCGAGCTGTCGCGCGTGCGCGGAGAGCGGAAGCGCCCGGCGGGCGCCGCGGCCTGGGTCCCGCGGCAGGCAGGAGGGGGCGGTGCTGAGGGCCCCCAGAGGAGAGGTTGACCTGCTGGGCGCCGATTGGCAGCCGGCGAGTGACGTGCGCGCGCCGCGGACGCCAAGGGAGAGCGCGCGGCCGCGAGGTGTGGAGTCGCGGCAGGGATGAGTAACGAGGCCCTCCGGGGAATCTCGGTTTTGAAGAGGGCGCGCGTGCACGCTGGGCCCTTCGCATCCATAGACGCTCGAGGCCCGCAGAAAGGATACTGTGGCCGATGAGGTAAAGCATGTGAGGGTGCTTTGTAACCGGAAAGCGCCTTTCAAAAGTGAGTTGCTCCTGGCGTCGGTTTTTACTTTGGCGTCTCGTCCCGGCCCCTTTCTTCCCGGAACCGGTCGGGTGCCGGGGCCCTAGGATTGCAAGCTCACCACGACCACCCTCCCCGCCACCCTGCGGTGCCTGACTCCGTTCCCTCACCCCAACAAGCCAGGTTTAAAGAGAAGGTTAGGGGCGCCTGGGTGGCTCAGTGGGTTAAGCCGCTGCCTTCGGCTCAGGTCGTGATCTCAGGGTCCTGGGATCGAGCCCCGCATCGGGCTCTCTGCCCAGCGGGGAGCCTCCTTCCTCCTCTCTCTCTGCCTGCTTATGATCTCTCTCTGTCAAATAAATAAACAAAATCTTAAAAAAAAAAAAAAAAGTTGTTTATGTTAGGATTTCTTTTCAGTTTCCTTTTGAGAGCTTACTGTTGGTTTGGTGAAAGTAGGACCCTGAAGCTTGTTTACTATGAATATGATATTCTCAGATATCCTCGTCCTCTGGATTGTTCTTTTAGAGGTTATCTTTATTATTTTCTTAAAGATTTTATTTGTTTGTATTGTTTGACAGACAGCATAAGCAGAGGGAGCTGCAGGCTCTCCAGGGAGCAGGGAGCACCAAGAGGGACTTGATCCCAGAGTCCTGGGATCATGACCTGAGTCTAAGAAGGCTCTTAACTATCTGAGCCACACAGGCGCCCCTTAGGGGTTATCTTTAATTTCTGTTGATCAGATGTAGAAGTACCCTTGGAGAGATGATGGACCTAGGGGTGGGTTGGGAGTGAGGCAAATTAGGGGAATAAAAGATTGGATATAACCTCTAAATACTTTTTTGTTTTGTTTTGTTTAGATTTTATTTATATTTGACAGATCACAAGTAGGCAGAGAGGCAGGCATAGAGAGAGGGGGAAGCAGGCTTCTTGCTGAGCAGAGAGCTGGATGCGGGCCCTCATCCCAGGACCCTGAGATCATGACCTGAGCCGAAGGCAGAGGCTTAACCTACTGAGCCACCCAGGTGCCCTAAATACTTTTTTCTTAATTAGAGGCTTTGTAGCCTTGACAAGGGCAAAAAGCAAGCTGTGTTGAGTGAGATTCTTTAGGCTTCTAAGGTTTTTCTTTATGAGCATTAAAAAATAAATGCTTAAGAGATACAGCGTAGTAAAATGTTAGGGTGCCAAAGGTAGAATCTGATGCGACAACTGTGCAGATCGGTATATATGGGATATCTCCAACACCTGAGAGAGCTTCGTTGTGCCCCTTCCAACCATGTCTCCTTACCCCACCACCACTACTATTCTGTCTTGCTTTACATGTTCTTGGACTTCGTATAAAAGGAGTTATACAGTATACATAGTTCTTCTTTTGTGATTGGCTTTCCTGAGCAGTTAATGTGGATAGCTGGTTTGCTGTTTCCAAGTAGAAGAAATGTAATGAGTGGAAGTCTTATCCCCATATCTATCTTTTTTTTTTTTTAAGATTTTATTTGTCAGAGAGAAGGAGAGAGAGAGCACGTAAGCAGGCAGAGAGGCAGTGAGAGAAGCAGGCTCCCTGCCGAGCAAGGAGCCCAATGCGGGGCTCGATCCCAGGACTCTGGGATCATAACCTGAGCCTAAGGCAGTGGCTTAACTCACTGAGCCACCCAGGGGTCCCCCTCCCCATATCTATCTTATCTTACCTTTTCTCTTTCTTTCTTTCTCTAATCTTATAATTCAGAGGAGATGCATTACACAAACTACATTAATGTATAAAAGGTGATAGTTTCCTAACACCACCAATAAAATTCTTACTGTGTATTTTAGGGAATATTTTCTTAAATTCCTTTTACTTTCAAATATAAATGTTGTTTCATTCATATCTTAATTTGCATTTCATTTCCACAACCCTGCCTTCTTGGTAGTATGTGAAACAGAGGGACTGAAAATAATATCCTACACAGAAGTGACAGGCTTATCTAACTACTTTCTGACATGGTGTCCAACAAAATCTGGTTTTATTAGTATTTGTATCTTAGATTTAGATGCCATTTTTTTTTTTTTAAAGATTTTATTTATTTATTTGACAGAGAGAAATCACAAGCAGATGGAGAGGCAGGTAGAGAGAGAGGAAGGGAAGCAGGCTCCCTGCTGAGCAGAGAGCCCGACGCGGGACTCGATCCCAGGACCCTGAGATCATGACCTGAGCCGAAGGCAGCGGCTTAACCCACTGAGCCACCCAGGCACCCAAGATGCCATTTTTAAAAGCCATAAAGATATTTTATGGTTAGAAAAGAACAGACAAAATAATATGTGAATAAAGCTAAAGGAGCTATTATTTAGTGTTAAGAATTTGAATGAAGATTGGTAAATTCTCTGCCTACTTTGTGTCCTAGCTAGATCCAAGTCTCTAATTTCTTTACAAGTTTCCTTCTGTAAGCTCATCTAGTCCCATGAATTCAAATGTGATCAGTATGTTGACCTAGCCCAGATCTCTAATCCCAGGCCAGATTTCTCTTGTACAGCAGTCCCAAATGCCTCCTGGATATCTCTGTGCATCTTTACTCATTTTGCTAATGCTTTGCTCTCTCTGTGCATCTTTACTCATTTTGCTAATGCTTTGCTCATCTTTTTCATTGATTTATGTTTTCTGTAAAATAATACCTTGTTGGTTATATTGGTTACCTGTCTTCTTCCAGTTTAAGACTTTTCTCTGACCTTTGTTTGTGGTGTCTTTTCTTATACTGAAATTTAGTTTTAATGTAGTCAGATTTATCTTTTCCATTATATTTTGTGCTTTGGAGATCTTGTTTAAGAAATCCTTTTCTACTTCAAAATAACAAAGATTTTTATCTATCTTTTTACTAAAAGTTTAAAACTCTTATTCTTCATATTTACGTTTTTAATCAACTTATTTTTGTGCATGAGGTAGGGATCTAATTTTATTTTATTTTATTTTATTTATATATGTACAATCGTTCTAGAAGCATTTATTGAATAATGTAATTTTTATTTTATGTCACTCATCTCAGAACAGGTTTCTACACATATGTGGGTAGTTTTCCATCAGTCAATTTGTATGACTTCTGTGACATTACCACAGTATTATAATTGCTACAGATTTATAATAAGTGTTAATATCCAGGAGGATATTAACAGCAGTTAGTAACCCACATATTTTTTCAAAATTATCTTGGAAATGCCAGTTATAGATAACTCTATATAAATTTTAGAGTTTTGTTAAGATCTATTGAAAAAACGTAAGAGTTTTATTGAAAAATTGTTAGAACCTCAGTTTCTCCCCTAATATGCCTATATTAATGGTTGTTATGACTAGATAAAATTAATCGTTTTCATGTGCTTAATGAATGGTTGCTGTCATTTGTATCATTATCATCATCATCATCAGTGAATGAGCCTTTACTCTGGCTTTGAGATCTTAAATTCAAAAATACTACCTTCTGAACACAACCTACTATAGCTCTTTATACATCTTCCACTCCCTTACTCCCACTAAACTTATTCTTTAACTTTATCAAGATATTTAGTGTTGAAACTCTTTTTCTAGTCTGTCAGTCCATTCCTGGATTTATTTACTTTATTCATTCCTTCAGATCTTCACTATTTTACATTACTTATTAAGCTTTCTAATTGTTACTACCATGCTTATTTTAAGCTTTGATGACTCTGAATTTTAGTTAACAGATAAGCTCTTCTCACCAGCATCTCTAGATGTGGCTGAAATTCCTCCTATAATTAACATTTGCCCGGCTCTCCAAGTCTTCTGCACCCTGTGTTCTAGAGCTCATCCTCCAAGACCTTGCTTCATCAGTTACCATCTCAAATTTTCATTTTTCTTTCTCTACTGGCCCCACAAACTGTTGATCTCCAGGCTTTTAGATTTCACCAGTAATTTTTTTAATTGAGATAATCAACATAGGTTTGCCAACTTTTTATTTTGCCAAGAAAAGATACTTAAAAGCAATATAACAAAAAACTACTATCACCTACTACTAGAAGGTAACATTAACAGTAAGACCATAGACTTTAGAGCTAGACTGTTTAGAATTTTGGCTCTGCCAAAATAAATTCTGTGACCTATAAAAATACAGATAATACCTACCTCTTAAGGCTGTATTGTATATACTAGTTTAGTGGATTAATATATACAAAGCAACTAAACCCACTTGGCACATACACATGCACAGTTGCATTATCTTCTCTCTTACATCACTGTTAGCACATCTTGTTTATTATAGCTACACTTGGTTTTTTACCATGGCTGCACTACGTCTGTGTGGTCAGTGTGATGATAGTGCATGTGTCAGTGCTAATCATATGTGGCTGTTGGGGATCTTATTAAGATTGCTTAAAATGCTTCAAGGGGACCACATGCACATTTCTATAAAGATAGCAAGTAGACAAAGAGTAGATTGTACAAGTTTATAGAGAAAAAAAACAGGTTTCATATGAGGCACACAAAGGTAAATGTGTTGGACTTCTCAGTAACAACTCTGGAAACAAAAGGGTAACAGAGCAGTGCTTCAGAATTCTAAGGGAAAATTAATTCTAGTCTAGAATTCTATATAAGCCAACCTACTTATCAGTTATGAGACTAGAATAAAGTTATGTTCAAACCTAAAAGGTCTCACACTCCATACATCCTCTCTCAAAAAGCTAATAGAGAATGTGTACCACCTAAATGAGGATTGTATCAGGAAAAAGCAGGGCATGTTATTAAGGAAATATGAAATCCAGAATAAGAGAGAGGTAAGGGAATTGCATTTGATGGATTGGAACAGTAAGATGAAATTAATGGAACATCTAACACAAGGATAGCTTTTTACCGTGCA
Organism: Mustela nigripes; assembly: GCF_022355385.1. NCBI lineage: Eukaryota > Metazoa > Chordata > Mammalia > Carnivora > Mustelidae > Mustela > Mustela nigripes. Next base: position 165,850,927 of record NC_081557.1, on the reverse strand, counting down.
TCACTTTATTATGCTTCACAGATACTGTATTTTTTATAAACTGAAGCTTTGTGGCAGCCCTGCACAGAGCAAGTCTCTCAGCACTGTTTTTCCAGCAGCATTTGCTCACTTTGTGTTTCTGTCACATTTTGGTAATTCTCACAATATTTCAAATTTCATTATTATTTGTCTTGGTGATCTGTGATCAGTGATTATGACTCACTGGAAGCTCAGATGATGGTTAGCATTTTTAATAATAAAGGATTTTTAATTAAGGTATGTACATTGTTTGATGTAATGCTATTGCATGTTTAGTAGATTATAGTACAGAGTAAACCTAACTTTTATATTGAGTGGGAAACCAAAAAAATTATTTGACTCACTTTATTGAGATACTTGCCTTTTTATGGTGGTTTGGAACTGAACCCACTATATTGCTTAGATGTGCCTGTATGTCTGAACAGATTATTTGCAGGCTTTCCCTCTTGGGTTGCAGTTTGGGGTTAAATGAATGATTTAGAAACTAAGCAGATTCTTAAAAAGATTTTTTCTTAAACTTTATTCAAACATTTTTTTTTAAAGATTTTATTTATTTATTTGACAGAGAGAAATAACAAGTAGATGGAGAGGAAGGCAGAGAGAGAGAGGGAAGCAGGCTCCCCGCTGAGCAGAGAGCCCGATGCGGGACTCGATCCCAGGACCCTGAGATCATGACCTGAGCCGAAGGCAGCGGCTTAACCCACTGAGCCACCCAGGCGCCCTTATTCAAACATTTTTAAAGGGATAAACAAAATTTATTAAAAAGAGTGTTTTGATTTTGGCATTTGGTGTCACATTATACTTCCCCTTTCTTCTTGAGGAAACATATTTTAACTGCTTTGTCTTACCCACAGTTCTAAGAGGAAATGCAACAAACTGGAAATAAAGGCAAAATTAGAGAAACAAAACTGGTGTTGGTAAATTAATAACATACGGTAAAACTTTAAAACCATCTTCCATAGTACTTCCTAGTACTGTAAACAAGCAGATTGCCTAATGGGAAATTCCTAGAAATTCTTAGAGACATATGGTGGACTAGAGTGAGCTTTGAAAAAACCTTTCTACTCTATAATTCTTTTTTTTTTTTTAAGATTTTATTTATTATTTATTTGACAGAGATCACAAGTAGGCAGAGAGGCAGGCAGAGAGAGAGAGGAGGAAGCAGGCTCCCCGCTGAGCAGAGAGCCCGATGTGGGGCTCGATCCCAACCATGACCCAAGCTGAAGACAGAGGCTTTAACCCACTGAGCCACCCAGGTGCCCCTGTAATTCTGTAAGTGTATAGAGTTCTTCCTCAATTTATGATGGGTTGTGCCACAACAAACCCATCGTAAGTTGAAAATACTGTAATTTGCAAATGAATTTAATACACCTAACCTAATGAATATCATAGCTTAGTCTAGCTTACCTTAAACATGCTTAGCACACTTACATTAACCTATAGTTAGGCAGGATTATCTAACACAAAGCCTCGTTTATACCAAATATCTCACCTAATTTATTGGATACTGTATTGAAGGTAGTTGTATTGGTGCAGAATATCTGTACATGTATTGGTTGTTGCTGGTGATTTCGTGGCTGGCTGGGAGCTGTGGCTGCTGCCACTGCCCAGGATCACTAGAGTGTATCGTTGTCACTATCACTAGCCCAGATGAAAGTCCTAATTCAAAATTTGAAGTACAGTTTCTGCTGAATACACCTTGTTTTTGCTTTATTATAAAGTTGAAAAATTGTGAGTCAAACAATACTGTATTGACATGCCACTTTTGCAGTCACTGACTAGAAAAAGATTACAATTAAGAAGTAAATGCAAACATAATAAATGCAACATATATAATAAAAAGCTTGATTCTGTAGACTTTTGAAGTTTTCTTTTTTGGAAGCCACCTTTCTTTGCCATAGAAATTCCATATATACTGTAATCTTCATAGGTAATCATTAAAATAATATAACAGATTCTTCATTACCTCATAAGTTTATGGAACTAGCCTACTCCAAGTGTGATCAATTGGGCAGTAAAGAAAACAGGAAACAAATGCTTTGTGATAATACTGTTGTGCATAGCATAAATTTGAGATAGCTGAATTGTGTATGGAATCGTGCTATTTAGATTAAAAGCACCCATTAATATCTTGTTGATGACTGATTTGTTAAGGACATATCTAGGTTAAAAAAAAAACCTATAAATAAATGGTTTAAGAATATAAGCAACACCAAGTGTAGTAGATTAATGATTTCCTGATTCTTCCATGTCCTGTTAACTTATAAAATATTCAACATGTCAGTTATGACTATTTACATCTTTGCAGCTATATTTCCTTTTGTTCTCATAATTCTTAAGCATATTGGGGTTTTTTTTAGTGGGTGTGGAGGGAATGCCTGGGTGGCTCAATCAGTTAATCTGCCTTTGGCTCAGGTCATGAATCCAGGGTCCTGGGAACAAGCCCCATATAGAGCCCTCTGCTCAGCGGGGACCCTTCTCCCTCTGCTCCTCCCTCCTCCCACTCCTGTGCCCTGTGTTCGTTCTGTCTCTCTCTCTCTGTCAAATAAAATCTTTAAAAAGAAAAACATTTTTTTTATGTGCTACCCTTGATTAATGTGATATTTTTAACAGATTACTTCTTTAAATCACAAATTTTAAGTTTCACTTAAGGCTTCTGGGGCACTTGGGTGGCTCAGTCAGTTAAGCATCGAATTCTTGATCTCAGCTCAGGATAATATATGCATAATATTATGCATTTGTCAAAACCTACAGAACTGTACAAAAGAGAGTGAACCCTACTGTAAACTAAGGACTTTAATTAATACTAATATATCAACATTGGCTTATCAAAGGTAACAGATATACCACTAATACACACTAATACAAGATATTAATAATAGGAGAATATGTATGTGTGATATAGGAACTCTCTATTTTCATTTACTTGTAATCTCTGTCAAATAAATAAATAAAATCTTTAAAAAAATTTTTATTTCATTTTAATTTATCTATGTTGTTCTTTAAACTCATATTTCCATACCTAAGAGTCTCCCATGGCTTTTTAATGATTTCTTGTTCCTTCTTTATATATTACTAACCTCCCACTCAGCATCCTCTTGACTCCTATTTTAAACTTAGTTTCTTTTTTTTTTTTAAGATTTTATTTATTTGACAGAGATCACAAGTAGGCAGAGAGGCAGGCAGGCAGAGAGGGGGAAAAGCAGGCTCCCTGCTGAGCAGAGAGCCTGATGCAGGGCTCAATCCTAGGATCCTGGGATCATGACCTGAGCTGAAGGCAGAGGCTTTAAACCACTGAGCCATCCAGGCGCCCCTAGGCTTAGTTTCTTTTTACACTGATGATCCTTTTTAGCATTCCCAATCGGCTTTATCCTACTTTATTTTATAGCAAATACTACTTTCTAAAACGTTTTATTCCTTAGATAGTAAGTTGTTTGATGTTTTTGTCTCTGTCCCTCATGCCATTTCCTACCACTGAAAATAAAACACACAAGAAGAAAGGTTTTTGTCTGTCTTATTCACTGATGAATCCTCAGTGCCTGACACTAGCAAGTGCTCAGTAAAAATTTGTTGATTAATTGAATTGTTTTTAAATTCTTAAACTTAAAACATGTTTTAAAATACCTATATGCCTATAGTTCTGCTTCAGTTGGTATATGTTATGTAATTTGCTGTGTTACATAATGATCATACTCCTCAGGTGTCTAGATATTTGGTTCACTAGCTTATATTCTCTACTACCTTTTTTTTTTTTTAAAGATTTCATTTACTTGAGAGTGCACCCTAGAGCGAGCATGAGTGGGGGTGGGGTTGAAGGTAGGTGGAGGAGCAGAGGGAGAGAGAGAAATAGGGAGCCTGATGTGGGACTCCATCCCAGGGCCCTGAGATCATGACCTGAGCCAAAGACAGACACTTAACTGAGCTACCCGGGTGCCCCTCTGCTACCCTTTCTGATAATGGATATGGAGGAAGAGAAAAAGAGCAGACCCTAGCTTTTATCCCTTCCCACAAGTTTAAAGACTAGAGAGCAGAGAGCTCCAGGTACCACAGAGGAGCTATAGTGCTTTATCTCTGTTGCTACTGTTGACTAGTTCTCTAGTGAGGATTTACCTTAAAACTCACAAGCTAGGGGTGCCTGGGTGGCTCAGTTGGTTAGGCAACTGCCTTCGGCTCAGGTTACCATTCCAGGTTCCTGGGATCCAGCCCCGTATTGGGCTCCCTGCTCATTGGGGAGTCTGCTTCTCCCTCTCCCTCTGCTGCTGTGCCTGCTTATGCTCTCTTGTTCTCTCTCTGTCAAATAAATAAATAAAATATTAAAAAAAAAAAAGGGCACCTGGGTGGCTCAGTCATTAAGCGTCTGCTTTCGGCTCTGTTCATGATCCTGGGTTTCTGGGATCAAGCCCTGAGTCAGACTTCCTGCTCAGTGGGAAACCTGCTTCTCCCTCTCCCACTCCCCTTGCTTATGTTCGCCCTCTCACTGTCTCTCTGTCAAATAAACAACATCTTTAAAAAATTGAAAAAGGGGCGCCTGGGTGGCTCAGTAGGTTAAAGCCCCTGCCTTCGGCTTAGGTTATGATCCCAGGGTCCTGGCATACCATGAGGAGGGAGTACAAAGTTTCCTTAGACATTCTCTTTTCACCAAGTCATTAAGAAGCACTTTGGTGATAGGAGCATCAGCATTCCCAAAGAGCTCTGAAGCGGCTGTCCTCTGTCAAAATGATGGTGATGAATGCTGTGGTAGAATTGTTTCCTAATTCCAAAGAGAATAATGCCATCCCAAAGTGGCAAAGCCCACATGATGGCATATAACAACCAGAGACACTGTGGATACGATTACCATAATAAGTCAAAAAAGAAAAGTTAGTCAGATTGTTTTGACCTGCAGGGAAAGAGGGATAATGACCAAATGATAACAAAGTCCCTAGAAATGAAATGGCTTAAGTAGGACATGAGGTGCTGCCTGACATATATAGGTGGGAAAATTCTGAACAAACTTGTGTTGTCATAGTGAAATTTGAAGGCTCCCATCCGATTCACAGACCTGGAACTCCTTGATAATGGAAGGAGACTGGGTCCCTGTGAAGAAGTCCCCAGCAGTGCAGCCACAGTTGTATAACCATGAACCTTCCCCTTATCCAGTGGTTTCCAGACTTGTCTGTACTTTAGAACACCTGAGAATTCTAAAGAACATACTCCAAACCAATTAAATCATAATTTCAGGGAGTGAGATCCAGGCACTGATACTTTTTAAAACTCTCCTGGTAAATTATGTGAGAATTTAGGGGATCAACTGCCATAATCCTTCTCTAGTGGCCACTTACTGAAGAAAGGAAAATACCAGACCTCCTGAGGCTTATTAGATACTGCCTCTTAATATCTGTTGATACCTAGAGACTCCAAACACCATCCTGGACAACTGGTTGAAATAGAAAGTCAAGTGATGGATATAGTCTTGGCCTGAGTCTGGGTAACAGTGAGTCCAGGAAGACCCATATTGTGGCTATTTCTCCAGTCCTAGAAGTGTAGTAAGAGTAGATACATTTTAATAACCAAAGCAGTGTTCATTTTGTTTTCCTGACCAATGGAGTGACTGCTGTTACAGTAGGAAGGGCTATATAGGTGCTCATAACTGCTTGCTACCACTCTCACACTAGACTATATACAGAAAGTACCACATCCTGGGAAGCTCATGCTGGAATAGTGATTCATACCACATTCCCACTTAAATTCCTTTTGTGGTCACCAGATGAGTCATAGGGAATGACAGTGTAAAAACCAGAGGGGTAGTAAAGAATGACTGGATTACTGCAGAGTTTGGTCAGGCGGAGATGCCAGTGGTAGTTGCTGTTCTCAGTGTGGGATCTTCACTGGAGGAAATTAATACAGAGTTTGACATGATATATAGATTTTGGTCTGGAAGTGCCCCCTTCACTCCATTCCAGTTAGTGAGGGAAGTCAGAAATAGATCACACTGAACTGCCAGGGACAGAGTGGGCCCTTACTGTTTTGTTGCAGGGCTGTGTCAGCTTTCTGTTCTGTGGTGTGAAGGGACCTTGATCATCTTGCTATGTCATAGAATGTTTACAGTAGTCTATTATAAAAATGAATGTTAAATGAATCCAATGAGCAGGAAGTAGTAGTAAGCACTCCACATGTTTTGGTAAGACCCATGCATGCAACATTAAGGTGCAAGAAAAACCCTGTAAAACTTCCAGGACCGGTCACAAATTTCTAGGAGTCCAATGTCCTGAGACATGTTAGGTTATCCATTCAAGTAAGTGACAGTGTATTGTGTTTTTCATCACAAGCAATAAAGAAAAAGGCAAAACATATGGCAGACCTTCTTGGGTTCTGAAGACAACAAAATAGGACATTTGGGTGGCCTCCTCTAACCTATTTTCTGGGTAACTGTAGTTTTCAGTGGAGCCCAGGGCAAACTATCTTGCCAGTTGGACCTTGTGATTGGGCAAATCCAGTGGTATTGGAAACTCATGTGGTAGAAATGTTCTATGAAGCCTCTGATAAGTGCCAATAGGAGAATTACAACACGGATTCCTTGATTTTTGAGTAAAGATCTATTTTCCTCAACCAGTGTTTTGTTTTGTTTTGTTGAAAAGTAGCTCCTGATTTGCTGCTGGTACCTGGTAGAGATGGAAAACTTGACCATGCGACATCAAGTGACTGTGTGAATAATCAAACCAACCATCATGACCTGGTGTTATCTGATTCACCAGACCATACAACTGATGAGCACAACAGCAGTCCACGCCCTACAAGACTGGGAATACCGTCACAACTAAACTGAACAAGCAGGTGACTCAGACTATTAGTACCCGCCCCTATTCCTTTAGCACTTCTCCCCCAATCCATATAAACTGGCTTCAAAAGAGTTCCTCTAACCAATTAATGGAAGAGAGAAACGTTTGTTTGTGGGGTTTTTTTTTTAAGATATTTATTTATTTATTCATCAGAGATGGAGAGAGAGAGAGGCAGAGGGAGAAGCAGGTTCCCCACGGGGTAGGGAACCCAGTGCAGAGCTCAGTCCCAGGACCGTGGGATTATGACCTGAACTGAAGGCAGCCACTTAACCCACTGAGCCACCCAGGCACCCCTTGGTCTTATTAATTCAAAAAAGGGCCTGCAGTGAGTTTGCAATAACTGGGTGTGAGTGGTCACTATACAACATCACTCATTAGTAGCCCTGAAACACAACAGTAAAAAGAAATCCTTTCATTGAGAAGAACTTTAGGAGACGATGGCCTGAGGTAAGGGTTCGTTTTTAATGGCTTATGAGTTGAAGGCCTGGACAAGAGCTTAGAACAAACTGGAAAACTGATTCAGTTTATGGGGCTAGCCAAGAGACAATAACCTGCAAATTAAGGATGCTGACCAATGGAATGAAGTATATGCTTAACCCCAATAATCAATATATAGTGCTATCTTAACCAGAAAGTACACATAGTGGAGATGAGAGTAGCTCCTCTATTTTATACATGTCTAATTAAAAAAAAAAAAATTGGCATTGCGTTTTCTACATGAAATTACAGATCCACAAAACTAAGTGAACCACAAGTAGGAAAATTACAATGAAAATCACACCAATGCATGTTATAGTCAAACTGATAAAACTAAGAAAAAGAAAAACATCTTAAAAGCATTCAGTACAAGTACACATTACACACAAGCTATTATTGCATTTATTTTAAAGTTTTTTAATTGAAACATAACACATGAATAGAAAAGTACACAAATATAATTATTTAGCATGACTTTTACAAAGTGAAGATAACTATGTAATCAGCACCCACTTCATTAGCTTCAACACTGATTACCCCATATTTAATATACCACATTTAATGAATCTACCACATTTATCCATTCTGCTGTTGACAGCCAAGGGAGGTATTTCAATTTGGAGCTATTATAAGGACTGCTACTATGAACATTCTGTGTACCTCTTCTGATGTACACATGTATGCATTTTTGTTGGGTTTTCTATTATACCTAATAACCCACTTGAAGAATTTTTGGTCCCTGAAACTTTGGACTTAGTAGTTTTGGAGGTCTTAGTACTGAAGAGAGGAATGTTTACTAGGAAGTCTTCCTAGGGAAGTAGTTTCAGTGAATTATAAGTGGACACTGCTCAGTGGCAGGTATGGGATTTTTCTGTCACAAACCAACAAAGGGATCACTCTTCTGGCAAGGTGAGGGATCCCTTTTATCTTTTTTTTTTTTTTTTTTTAAGATTTATTTATTAGAGCAGGGGAAGAGGGAAAGGAAGAGAGAGAAGCCTAAGCAGACTCCACGCTTAGCATGGAGCCCAAATTGGGACTGATCCCACAATCCTGAGATCACAAACTGAGCCAAAACCAAGAGTCGGATGCTTAACTGACTGCAACAACCAGGTGCCATGGGATCCCTTTTATTTATTTATTTTTAAAGATTTTATTTATTTATTTGACAGAGAGATCACAAGTAGGCAGAGAGAAGGGGGAAAGCAGTCTTCCCACTGTACAGAGAGTCTAGCGCGGGGCTCAATCCCAGGTCCCTGAGATCATGACCTCAGCCGAAGGCAGAGGCTTAACCCACTGAGCCACCCAGGCACCCCATGGGATCCCTTTTAATGAGGAAATTGCATTGCTGCTATACGATGGAATAAATATGACTATATATGGAATGTAAGAGTATTCTCTGAAATGCTTACTTGTATTCTCTTAGCCAGTAGTCCAATAAAAAACTAGAGTAGCCCAAAAAGGACCTCCACTAGGACTCATATAAGAATGAATGTTGGAGCACCCAACCTTGTAAAGAATCCTGTTCAGGGTGCATCTGGGTGGCTCAGTCTGTTAAGCATCTGATTCTTTGTTTCAGCTCAGGTCACAATATCAGGGTTGTGAGATTGAGTCCTGCCTCAGACTCTATGCTCAGCATGGAGTTGGCTTAGGATACTCTATCCCCTTCTCCCTCTACTTCTCTCCCTACTCTCAATCTCTCTTTGCTCCTCTTCCCTTTTTTTTTTCCTCTCTCTCTCTCTCAAATAAATAAAATCTTAAAAAAAAAATCAAATTCCATTCAGGTGAGGTACAGCAAAAAGTGAGAGAAACCAAGAATGGATGGTGAAAGAGAACAACTATTTTTATGAATCTATGCCTCATAACCAGCTTAAAAAGCAAGTTTTATAAGACTATTTTGGAACTTGTTTGTTTTCTCCTGTACTATATATGAAGACTTCTGGAGTGGCTAATGTTTATGGTTTCAGGACTGAATGACACCACCCCATAATGATTTTGTAGCTGATGGGAGGAAATTGTGTAGTGGAAGAGTGAGGTAAGCGTATTTATTCCCTCTGGCTTCCTCCAGTAGAGGCTACCTGGAACTGGATGTATACCTTGACCTTAGGTCATTGCCTCTCTCAAAGTAAACTCTTCACAATTCTCTCTTCCCTGGTTCTGATTAATTTTTTCCTCTTCTTTTAGAGCCCCCCTTGTAATTCTGTTATACCCTACACACACACATTTGTAACTAATCGTTTTGTAGGTAAATCTTTAAATTATCCTAAGTGTATCATTTGTTTCCTGTTCAGATTCTTGGACACATGAACAGTTTTTTGGTTTTGTTTTGTTTTGTTTCCATGCCCAACATGGGGCTTTGAACTGACTCTGAGATCAAAGTCCCGTGCTCTACCAACTAAGCCGGCCAGGCATCCGTGAACTTTTTATCTCTTATATTGCTTCTTGCTTGAAATCTACTTGGATTTAACATAGTCACACCATCTTTGTTAGTTTTTGCATGATGTATCTATCTTTTTACTTTAAGTTTTTCTACATTCTATTACTTAAGATTTGTCTCTTGAAACAGATTAAAGGTGTACCTTTATAAATCCAAGACAGTCTGTGTCTTTGCATTGGGATAATCAGTTTCCATTTAATGTAATTATTGATATATTGGCTTTAAAGCTGCCATCCTGATGTTTTTATCTCACCTGTTCTTCATTCCTTTTTTCTCTACTTTCTTGGGGATTGTTCAAGTTTTTTTTTTTTTTTAATTGTTTTCTTTTGATTAGCTTTTTGGTTTTATGTTCTTTTAATATTATTAATTCCTCTAGAAATTAGGATGTACATCCTTGACTTTTAAAAGCCTAAGATATATTAGTACTTTATCCACTTCCTGAACAATGGGACCAGCTTGGACCACTTTAAGTTTGTTTACCTTCCCTTCTCAATTACTGTATTGTTGCATTTTTAAATCTGTAAGTTTTTAACATCACAATATATTAGCATTGTTTTGTAAAGTTACTATTTATTGAGATTTACCTATATATTTTTCCTTTTCATTGCTCATCTCTTCCATAATCTGAGAGCATCCATCGGAGATCATTTCTCTATGCCCAAGGTCCACTCTTTCTTGTAAGGCGAAATGCTGGTACAAATTGTTTCTGTTTGTTTGAAAATGTCTTATTTTGCCTCAATATTTGAAAGTTATATTGTTTGAACATAAATTCTGAGTTGATGATATTTTCCTTTGGTACTCTAAAGATAGCATCATTTTGGTTGCAACCATTGGCCTTACTGTCATTCATCTGATAAAGTAATTTATCTTTTTCCTTTGGATGCTTAAAATTTCTCTTTGGTTTTCAGCAGTTTTATTATGATGTGCTTAGGTATGTTTTTCTTTGCCTTTTTCTTGCTTAATGTTTATAATGCTTCTTGAATCCAAGGCATGATGTCTTTTACTTAGTTTAGACATCTCTTCAGGTATGGTTTTGTTATAGTCTCTCATTCCTCTCCTTCTGGGCCTTAATTATATTAAAATTTTTTTCTTTAATTTTGTACCGGAAGTCTCTTCCACTGTTTAAAAATTTTTTGCCATTATTTTCATCCTTTGTCTCTAAATCTGAATATTTTCTTCTGAATTCTGTCCAGTTCCCTAATTTTGTCTTCAGCACTGTATAATTGGCTATTAAGTCCATCCACTGGGTTTTTAATTTGTTACAGTCTTTCAACAATAGGATTTCTATTTGTTTTTGTGTTCATTCTCTATACATATTCTTATTCTTATATTTTAAGTTCCTGAGCATTTTGAACAGCAATTCAAAGTCTTTGTTTCATAATCCCTGTGGGTTTTGTTTCTATGATCTGTGGCTTCTCTGGTTTTGTCGTACCTTCTACATACCTGATTATTTTGTGTGTGTGCTGGGTATTATATATAAAATACTGCAGAAGTATTTTGAAGCTCTGGATAGCATTGCTTTCCTCTAGAGAGGATTTCTTTTACTTCCATTAGGCAACTCAACTGGAGCTGTTAGCAGACTCAGATCACTATAGTCAAGTTAGGGCCAGAGATGATTCAGTCCCTGCCATTTCTGACCTATTTTCAGTTCACTTTGACTGCTAGGGTACATCCCTTCAGGATCTCAACTGAAAGGCTGGGTGAGGTGTTTATCTCTTCCTTGGTGAGCCCTAAACTCCAGTTTTTCAACCTCCCTGCACCCTTTCCTAGGCCTGTGAGCTCACAAAAATCTGTTTACCTTCTCAGTCGCTTTTGGAAGAGACCAATGCCTCAGCAGAATGGGGGGAACCCCAGATATTCAAGCATCTCTCCAACATATCTCCCTCTCCTAGATCTTGGCCCTGCAATCTTCACCAATTTGGCAGCTTTTCAGTGCCTCTAAAGAAATACAGTTTTCTTTTTCTTGGTCCACTTTTCTAGTTATTGTCAGCTAAAGCATGATCAAAACCCACCTAGTTCTTCATTACCAGAAGTGTAACTGCAGAGTACTTTTTTTTTTTTTAATATTTTTTAAGTAATCTCTATACCAAATATGGGGCTTGAACTCACAACCCCAAGATCAAGAGTTATATGCTCCACCAACTGAGCCAGCCACGCACCCTGAAGACTCATTTTTAATGTCAAAAATTTTTATTGGAGGCCCCTGTCCCCTCTCTTATCAAAACATACAAGGTAGTAATTGTACATGTTTCACATATAAACTATAAATAAATATGTAATAAACATAATAGTGTGTTATTTATTTATGTCCAGGTTCCTTGCAATAACTGTTACTCAGGGATTTGTAACTCAAGGAAGGGAAACACTACTGGAAGCAAAGGCAAAGTCTCAGGAAAGTTACGATATATTTGAAAGATATTTTTAAAATTTACTTATTAGAGCACACGAGCTGGTGGAAGGGAGACGCAGGCTCCTTGTTGAGCGGGAAGCCCAACAGGCTTGACCCCAGGACCTAGAAATAATACCTGAGCCAAGGGCAGACATTTAACTGACTGAGCCAGCCAGGTGTATTTGAAGGAACATGAGGAGCCCAGCTTGATTAGAGATTTCATATACAAAAGCAGAGATCAAGTTCTGATTTGTATTCTCTATATAATTGGAAGCCATTGGAAATTTCCTCATTGTGGTTATCTTTTAATAAAAGCTGTGTTTACTCTGATAGTGACATGCAAAATAGACTGAAGAAGTAGGAATAGAGGCAGAGAAAACCATTGGGAATCTATAGTAATGGACCAAATATGAGTTGTTGATGACAGGCGTCATAGTGTAATGAAAAGAATGTTGACACTAGAATCATAGGACTTGTAATTACTGGTCCTGTCAACTTGGGCAAGTCATTTAACCTGTCTGATTCTACTTATTTACATGCCCATCACCTTGGAGGCCTTTAATAGGAATGATGAAATGCTAATAACTTTTGCTTAACTCACAGAGTGGTTATACATATATAATGATAAGAATCTTTTTAAATGTATATTATAAAATTTAAGCTGTAATATGCAATTGGAGATCCAAAGAAGAAAAATGGAAACTGGTAAGGAATGAGAGGGTCAAAGAAAAAAATGAATCCTAGTGACTAGAAAATAGAGTCACTTAAAACAGTCAGTCAGTAGAGGAACGGATTTGGGAGATCAGGACAAAGTTTAGGGAAAAAACAGTGATTTATTTCATTTTAATTGTGGAAATGGGGATTCCTGGGGGGCTCAGTGGGTTAAAGCCTCTGCCTTCGGCTCAGGTCATAATCCCAGGGTTCTGGGATCAAGCCCCACATCGGGCTCTCTGCGCAGCATGGAGCCTGCTTCCTCTTCTCTCTCTGCCTGCCTCTCTGCCTACTTGTGATCTCTGTCAAATAAATAAATAAATAAATAAAATCTTTTTAAAAAAATTGTGGAAATGTTCAGCTGGCAGTTCTGTTGCATCTATTAGTTTTATATATTCTTAGATATTTTTATGTGAGATGATTCAATCTCCTTTATAAAATTAAAAGTTTTGAGAGAAAGAAGTTATCTCCTTGAGAATATGTGTTTCCTCCTCATTTTTAATTTAAAAAATAAAGCCTGTACCTGCTGATTTGATAAAAAGTTCCATCTATTTTGTCCAGTTTATTAGTAAATGTGATTATATGGGCACTTCCTGGTTTAAGAATTATTTGTTCCTCTAACTTAATACCAAACTGATATTCTTCAATATGCATCACTCTAAAAGTTACCACAATTAGTACTTTAGGTTACTAGTACCCTACTAAAAATCAGGCGAACATTTTAATTTCTATTTGAATTTCATGTGAGATATAATAAATATCTTATTGAGAGTTATATGCATGATCAAGGCACCTGGTAGCTCAGTCAGTTAAGCATCCAACTCTTGGTTTCAGCTCACGTCAGACTCTGTGCTCAGGTTGGTTGGGGGGGTCTACTTGGGATTTCCTCTCTGACCCTCTCCTTCTGCCCCACCCCCACCCCCACCACACATGCTCACATGCTCAAATAAATCTTGGAAAAAAGGGAAAAAGTCATGTGCATGCTATATTTGTTTTATATTTTAAATGTATATGCCTTTAATTTAGACCATGAACTTTAAGATGTTTTCTTTTCCTTTTTATTTTTTTATTTTTTTTTTTTAAGATTTTGTTTATTTATTTATTTGACAGACAGAGATCACAAGTAGGCAGAGAGGCAGGCAGAGAGAGAGGAGGAAGCAGGCTCCCCGTGGAGCAGAAAGCCTGGTATGAGGCTCAATCCCAGGACCCTGGGGTCATGACCTGAGCCGAAGGCAGAGGCTTTTAACCCACTGAGCCACCCAGGCACCCAGTTTCCCCTTCTCTTAACGTAAATAGAAATTTGGTTATACAGAGCTCTTTGCCTTTTTTTTTTCCCATTACAATTTTCAATATTTAACAGCCCTTCTAGTTCTATTTAAAATAAAATATTCTGTATTTTTTACATGGGACCACAGAAATAATGTACTGCATTCTCCCTTATCCAGTAGACTTTGGCATTCTCAACCTCAGGGTACTTGGAAGTAAGAAAAAAAAGCAGCAGGGAAAATAGGTTTTATAAGCTTTATTCTGCAACAAAAATATTGATCTGTTCTTGAGGAATTAAGTGTTTCACAAAAGTGAGTTCTCCATTTGACTAAAGCTTCAGTTATTCATCATGGACAGTATGTCAGTGCAGTCTGAAGGTCCTTGCCATTACTGGTGAGCTGATAAATGTTTGACAACTAGCTCATGGCTGGGGGCAGTGGGGGCGATTGATCATGTGCAAATTTCAGGGGGTAAATAATCCTGCTTTGGCTCATTTCAAGCTACCACAGGACATCATGGAACACAGAATGGAAGGAGATGTATAATTATAAAATGTTATTTCTACAATATGGATATGATAACCACAAAAACATGGAAAATAGTAAAAATAGAGTGAATTTTGAGTATTACTAAATCTTATATATTGGATTTAACATAATTGTCAGGTTATATAATTAATTTTTAATAATGGCTGTGTTTAACAGTCTGTAAATTTTTTTTTTAATTTTCAAATTGGTACTCATAACATAAGCCAGCTCTAGCAAACTACTGCCTGCACACTTAGTTTTGCAAGTGACTTAGGCACTAGCCAATATGAATTGAATCCTTCATGCCTTTTTCATATTCCTCCATGTTTTCCTTGTTATGATTTTACTTTTTAAAAATCTTCTAAGGCTACTGTAAATGTTCCATTTGTGTCATCTGTAAATAAATACAAACAAAAGGAATTTGATAAACAGTGGGAAAAATATAGAGACCTTTCTTCAAAGAAGATATATAGATGACAAAGCAGTACATAAAAACATGTCGAACATCTTTAGTCACTAGGTAAATGCAAATTAAAATGACAATGAGATATACCACTACATACCTATTAGAATGGCTGATTGAAGATACTAGTCATAACAAGTCAGGAGGAACTGAAATTCTCATACACAGCTGGGGAGAATGTAAAATGGTACAACCACTTGGAAAGCAGCTTGGCAATTTCTTGAAATATTAAACATATACCTATCAAATGCCAGCTATTCCACTCCTAGCTATTTACCTAAAAGAAATAAAAACCTATGTCCATACAAACACTTGTAGAAGAATATTTGTTATAGGAATGCTCAGGTGGCTCAATCAGTTGGGCATCTACCTTCGGCTCGGGTAATGATCTCAAGGTCCTGGGACTGAGCCCGAGTCAGGCTTCCCGCTCAGCAGGAAGTGTGCTTCTCTCTCTCCCTCTGCCACTCCCTGTACTTGTGCTCTCTCACTCTCTTTCAAATAAATAAATAGGGCCTTTTAAAAAAAATAGTATTTGTTATAGACAAAAACTGGAAACAACCAGAATGTCTACTGATGGGTAAATGGATATGGAAATTGTGGCATACCCACATAAAGGATACTACTCAGCAATAAAAAAAAAAAATTAATGAACTATTGAGTTGCACAACATAGGTAAATCTCAAAATAATTACGCTGAGTAAAAAAAGTCACAGAGGGCATACAGTTTTACTTATTTAAAATTGTAGAGAATGCAAACTAGGCCAGAAAACGGATCAATGTCTTCCTATGGATACGGGAGAGAGGGGTTACCAGAACAACAGGGTTTACAAAGGAGTACGCAGACACTTGTAGTGATGCATATGTTTATCATATGATGATTGTTTTGATGGGTATATACATATGTCAGATTACCAAACTGTACACTTTAAGTAAATGCAATGTATGTCAATTGCACTATAATAATGCTATGAAAATTTTAAAACTGGTCTCAGGGCGCCTGGGTGGCTCAGTCGTTAAGCATCTGCCTTCAGCCCAGGTCATGAGGACAGCCCAGGTCCTAGGATCGAGTCCCACATCCAGCTCCCTGCTCGGTGGAAAGCCTGCTTCTCCCTCTCCCACTCCCCCTGCTTCTGTTCCCTCTCTCCCTGTGTCTCTCTCTGTCAAATAAAGATTTATTTGAGAGAGAGTGCATGTGCATAATATATTTCATGTTATTTGTTCCTCACATAACTATTATAATGAGGCTTTGGTATTAATATTTGACCACTGGTTTTTCAGACTGTGTTCAATGAATACTAGGGATACTCACAGAACCATCTAAGGTATCCTTAGTGGGTATGGGATTGGAGATAGAGGGAAAGTGATAAAGATTCTGAATGGGCAAGGCTTCAGCCTCCAACTCAGGCAGCTTGTTTTGTAGACTTAAGGACTCTTGGGAAAGAAGTGTGAAAATCATCTAAGTTTTCCAAAAGCCACACTCAAAGGCTAATACATAGTAGTTGCTGAATAAATATCTAAATGGATTTTGATTAAATTTAAAATGCCACTTTTACTTCTTTCTGTACTCTTCACGTGGCACATAAACTTTTATTCTGCCATTTGAGTTTCTTGAGATGGGAGTATTAATTTTTGAGAAGAGCTGTTGATTTTATACTACAGAAGGTAACAACTGCAAGGAAGACAAAGAGTAGAAGGATCCTGAGCTCACCTCCCCCAAGGGATACACCAAGGCTGCAACTACTTTTAATGCAAGTCACTCTGAGAACAACCTGAAGACTAGCAGAACAGCTTTTCCACAGCTAGAGATATAAAGAAAAAACCACATTCAGAAGGGTAGAAGGGGCAGAGACTCAGGAATCAAAACCCTGGCCCAGCAACCCACAAGCAGGATAGATACCACAGGAATGGAGGTCCTCTCCAAGGAGGGAGGGGAATCAAGCCCTACATCGGTACCTCTGGATCTGGGGACCTGCACAAAGAAAATAAACCCCCATAAAATCTGCCTCTGAAAATTAGCAGGGCTTATCTTAACGCCAAGAGAGCCAGAAGGCTGTAAGAAACCAAGACTACGCAGGGTCAGAGCACTATATCACTTGGTCTGAGATCCAACATAGAGGCAAGCTGTTTGAAAAGCAAATGGTTATACATGGGTTTATATGTGAAGGAAATTTACTGATTTTAGGGTGTATGCTAAAGGGTCAGGGAAATGCTGGTGGGCACCATTTTTCCTGCCGCCTTTTAGCTTAGCTGGCCAGATGCTTGTGGGAGCCAGTTCTGACACTCTCCATCTGTCCTGATAATACCACTTTCTCTATGCCAGTGTTCCCCTGCAGACCTGCCCATCCCAATCGGCACCACAACTGCAAACACTATTTTGTTCTGAAGATTTTACTGGGGTAATCTCTACACTCGATCAAGACTCACATGCTCCACTGTCTGAGCCAGCCAGGCACCCCAGCAGCCTCAGTTTTGAACAGTGTTTCCCCAAAGCAACTTTCATCCCACCACACATGGTGGGCAGCCCCAGCCCAGGCCAGTACACCTCCAGAGCAACTCTTGCCCCAGGAAGTGGGTGTGCTAGCCTCACCCATTAGCATGCCCCAGCAGTTGTGGCTAAAACTTAGCCAGCTATGCTGGGAGCTAACCCCATCCACCAGTACACCCACGACAGTCAGATCTCTTAGCTAGCTGCTCAGGGGTCCAGCCCTGCCCACCAGTATGCCCACAGTAATCACGGCTAATCACTGTAACCAGCTATGCTAGAGGCCAGATCTGCCCACAACAGGAAGGTTGCATGCAGGCAGGGGATATCGTTGGGAGTACTTGGTTCTGGTGACACAGAGGACTGTGTGACTTGGCCCCAAGGGACATCTTCTACATAAGGCCATTACTTTCAACATCAGGAGACATAGCTGACCTACTTAATATAGAGAAACAACACAGAGTCAGGAGACAGAAGAATATATTCCAAACAAAAGAACAAGACAAAAACCTCAGAAAACTATGAAAGAGATAAGGAATCTGATATAGAATACAAGGTAACAGTCATTAAGATGTTAATCAGATTTGAGAGAAGCATACAAGCTCAGTGAGAACTTAGACAGAAAATATAAAAATCGGAGCTGAAGAATACAATAGCTGAGGGATGCCTGGATGGCTCAGTGGTTAAGCTCCTGTCTTTGGCTGAGGTCTTGATTATGGGGTCCTGGGATGGAGCCCCACATCAGGCTCCCTGCTCTGCGGGAAGCCTGCTTCTTCCTCTCCCACTCCCCCTACTTGTGTTCTGTCCCTCACTGTGTCCCTCTTTGTCAAATAAATAAAATCTTAAAAAAAAAAAAGTACAATACATGAAATGAAAAATACACTAGAGAAAATCAACAGCAGATTAGAGAATGCAGAAGAATGGAGCAGTGATCTGGAAGACATAATGGAAAGCAGCCAAGCCATACATAAAAACAAATTTTAAAAAATTAATAAAGATAGGTCAAGGGACTTCTGGTACAACATCAAGCATACTAACATTCATAGTATAGGAGTCCCAGAAGGAGAAAACGGCAGAAAACTTATTGGGGAAAATAGCTGAAAACCTCCATAAGTTTAAGAGGATGAAAACAGACATCCTGGTCTAGGCTACACAGAGAACCCCAAATAAGGGAGCCCAAGGCAGTCCACCAAGATATATAGTAATTGAAATGTCCAAAATTAAGGATAAAGAGAGAATCTTTAAAGCTGCAAGAGAGGGGCACCTGGGTGGCTCAGTGGGTTAAAGCCTCTGCCTTCAGCTCAGGTCATGATCCCAGGGCCCTGGGACTCAGCCCTGCATCAGACTCTGCTCTGCGGGGAACCTGCTTCCCTCTTTCTGCCTGCCCTCTCTGCCTACTTGTGATCCCTGTCTGTCAAATAACTAAATAAAATCTTTTAAAAAAAAAAAAAAAAGGCGGCAAAAAAGCCAATAGTTACATACAAGGGAAATCCCATAAGGCTATCACCTAAATTTGTCAGCAAAATGTTTACAAGCCAGAAGGGAGTGACATGATATATGCATGATAAGTGCTCAAAGGAAAATAGCCAAGAATACTGGACAAGGTTATTATTCAGAATTGAAGGCGAGTTGGTTTCCCAGATAGACAAAAGTTAAAGTTAAGCACCACTAAACTAGCCTTATAAGAAATATTAAAGGGAATTCCATAAGCAAAAATGGAAAGGCCATAATTAGAGAAAACTATAAAGGAAAAAATTCCACTTGTAAAACCAAACACATAGTAATGGTAGTAGATCAATTACTTATAAAGAAAGAGCTGGCTATTTGAAAAAATAAAATTGATAAACCTTTAGCCCAGACTCATCAAGAAAAAAAGACAAAGAACTGAGCTTGGATGACTCAGTTGGTTAAGCGTCCAACTCTTGATTTTGGCCCAGGTCACAATCTCAGTGTTGTGAGATGGAGCTCCACATCAGGCTCTGTGCTGGGTGTGGAGCCTGCTTAAGATTCTCTCTCTCCCTTTTCCTCTAAAAAAATAATATGAGAAACAAAGGAGGAGATGTTACAAGTGACACCACAGAAATACAAAGGATTATGAGACTACTATGAAATATTACATGCCAACAAACTGGACAACCTGAAAGAAACATAAATTCCTAAAAACATACAATCTCTGGAGACTGAATCAGGAAGAATTAGATCTGAACAGATGGATTTACTAGTAACAAAATGGAATCTGTAATCAAAAACTCCCAACATTGGGGCACCTGGGTGGCTCAGTGGGTTAAGCCTCTGCCTTCGGCTCAGGTCATGATCTCAGGGTTCTGGGATCGAGTCCCGCATCGGGCTCTCTGCTCAGCAGGGAGCTTGCTTCCCTCTCTCTCTCTCTCTACCTGCCTCTCCATCTACTTGTGATTCCTCTCTGTCAAATAAATAAATAAAACCTTTAAAAAAAAAAAAAAAAACTCCCAACAAACAGAAAGTACAGGACCAGACACCTTTATAGGTGAATTCTACCAAACGTTTAAAGAGCTGATACCTATCCTCAAACTATTCCAAACAAAAAATGGGGTAGGGATGCTTCCAAATTTATTCTGTGAAGCCAGGAAGGATTATCCTGATATCAAAACCAAAAATACTACAAAGAAAAATTACAGATCACTATCCTTGATGAACATAGATGCAAAAATCCTCAACAAAATTCAGCAAACCAAATTTAACAATATGTTAAAAGGATCATTCAACACCTTCAAATAAACCAATATGATAGACCACATTAACAAAATGAAGGATTAAAAATCATATGATCACCTCCAAAAGTGCAGAAAAAGCGCTGGACAAAACTCAACATCTGTTCCTTATAAAACCTCTCTGCAAAGAGGGTTTAGAAAGAATGTACTCCAACATAATAAAGGCCATATAGGACAAATCCATAGCTAATATCATACTCAGTAGTGAAAAGCTTAAAGCATTCCTCTAAAATCAGGAACAAGACAGAGATGACTACTCTCGCCACATTTATTCAACACAATAGTAGAAGTCTTAGCCACAGCCATCAGGCAAGAAAAAGAACAGGCATCCCAAGTGGTAAGGAAGAAGTAAAACTTTCACTATTTGCAGATGACATGATACCATAGATGGGAAACCCTAAAGACTACACCAAAAAACTATTAGAACTAATGAATGGATTCAGTAAATTTGCTAAATACAGAACCAATATACAGAAATCTGTTTCATCTCTATACACTAAGAACAAAGTACAAGAAATAGAAATTAAGAAAACAATCCCATTGACAACTGCATCAAAAAAGAATTACCTAGGAGGGCACCTGGGTGGCTCAGTGGCTTAAGACTCTGCCTTCAGCTCAGGTCATCATCTCAGGGTCCTGGGATCAAGCCCTGCATTGGGCTCCCTGCTTAGCAGGGGGTCAGCTTCCCCCTCCCCCTCTGCGTGCCTCTCTGTCTACTTGTGATCTCTGTCAAGTAAATAAATAAAATCTTTAAAAAAAAATCTTTGAGGGCACCTGGGTGGCTCAGTGGGTTAAGCTGCTGCCTTCGGCTCAGGTCATGATCTCAGGGTCCTGGGATCGAGTCCCGCATCGGGCTCTCTGCTCAGCAGGGAGCCTGCTTCCTTCTCTCTCTGCCTGCCTCTCAGTGTATTTGTGATTTCTCTCTGTCAAATAAATAAATAAAATCTTTAAAAAAAAAAAAAAAAATCTTTGACCCCGCTTGCTCTAAGATAATTCCCTATCTTCTAACTTGCTATCATGATCAAGCTCTGCATTTTTTCACTTTCCATTCACTCCCTAACATGCTTAAATTTAAATTCTGTCGGGATGCCTGGGTGGCTCGGTCGGTTGGGTCACTGCCTTTGGCTTGGGTCATGGTCCCGGAGTGTGGCTTGGGTCATGGTCCTGGAGTCCTGGGATCGAGTCCCGCACCAGGCTCCTTCGGCCAGGAGCCTGCTGCTCTCTCTGCCTCTGCCTGCCACACTGCCTGCTTGTGCTCTTACAAATAAATAAATAAAATCTTAAAAAAAAAATTTTTTTTAAAGATTTTATTTATTTATTTGACAGGCAGAGATTACAAGTAGGCAGAGAGGCAGGCAGAGAGAGAGAGGAGGAAGCAGACTCCCCACTGAGCAAAGAGCCCGACGCGGGGCTCGATCCCAGGACCCTGGGATCATGACCTGAGCCGAAGGCAGAGGCTTTAACCCACTGAGCCACCCAGGCGCCCCTAAAAAAATTTTTTTAATTCTGTCGACACTACCTCAATAAAATTCTGAGTCATCAGGGACAAAATTTAGTTGACAAGTTTCTAATCTTTAGTATATTTAACTTTCTATACCATTTCACACTTGATATTTTGAATAGGTAGTCAAATATATTTTGAATGAATAAATGATAATTGATGGAGGGAAGGGAAAAAGTTGCTCTCAAACTCAAGAGTACCCAAGGAATAATAAATAGCTGTAGTACTCAGAATAATGTCTCCCCCTGATCTTCAACCCCCACAGAAGATGTCTACATCCCAGTTCCTGGAACCTGTGAATATGTTATGTTACACAGCAAGGGGGAATTACGATTGTGGATGGAATTAAGGCAGCTAATCATCTGGCCTTCACATGGGTAGATTTTCCTGGATTATCACAAAGATCTTTATAGGAAAGGAGGCAGGCAAGTGTGTCAGAGTGCCGCGATGGGAGAAAGACTCAACTGGACATTTCTGGCTTTGAAGATGGAAGGGGATCATAAGCCATGGTGTTAGCAGCCTCTAAAAACTGGAAAGGGCAAGAAAAGGGACTGAACCACCAGAAAGGAACAAATCTTATACCTTGATTTTTAGACAAGTAGAACCCATTTCAGACTTCAACCTCCAATATCTTAGTTATCCAACCTCCAGATATCTTAGTTATCTAAGATAACTGTTGTTTTAAGCCGTTGAATTTATACTAATTTGTTACATCAAGAGTATGACAATAGCCATTTCTAATTTTCCTTTAAAGTATAGTTGAATCTTGTGATTTTTTTTCCTATTGAGTCTGATCTGTTGAGTGGAGGCGTGGAAATAAGAAGGAAACCAGGATCAAATGAGAGTTCCATTAACTATGTCACAGCAACTATTCTCTTGCTGACCTTCATACTATCAGCAGCTTGCTTATACTCTGATATAAATACTAACATCCTACTATCAGAAATTAAAACCCTAATGAAAACTTAACAGGTACATACTTGCTTGAGGAACAAAAGTATAAGGAAAAAAAGAATTGTATTCTTCTTTTCTATTCTGTGAGATTGTAATTCACCCATCCCATACCCTTCAGAAGAAAATCTGAACCCATTACCATGGCATGTTAAGGCCCTCACTATATCTAGCTTTGACTTTGAACTGTTTTGTCTCTTCTCGTCCATTCTTTCCTTGCCCTCCCCCATTCCCCGACTGCCTCCAGCCAAAGTACTTGCCAAACCTGTAGTCTCCAAAACCTACCAGGTCAAGTTCTCTGAGACTTCTTTGTGTTGTTCCCTCTGCCTAGGAAGCTTCCTCCTTCTCCCCTGCCCCATCCCCCCCAAGGCCAGCTATGCCTTTCTTTCATTTCTTTAAAGACAACTCTTCCATATAGAAACTTGCCCTGGGCACCCCCAGTTAAATTAAGTACTTAATATTACTCTATGCAGGGGCACCTGGGTAGCTCAGTGGGTTAAGCCTCACCCTTCAGCTCAGGTCATGATCCCTGGATCCTAGGATCAAGTCCCACATCGGGCTCCCTACTCGGCAGGAGCCTGCTTCTCCCCCATCTCATCTCTCTCTGCCTGCCTCTCTGCCTACTTGTGATCTCTCTCTTTCAAATAAATAAATAAAATCTTAAAAAAAAAAAGAAAAAGAAAAAGCCTCTGCCTTCGGCTCAGCTCATGATCCCAGGGTCCTGGGATGGAGCCCCATATCGGGCTCTCTGCTCTGCAGAGAGCCTGCTCCCCCCCGCCCCCGCAACCTGTCTGCCTCTCTGCCTACTTAGGATCTCTGTCAAATAAATAAATAAAAATCTTTAAAAAAAAATATTACTCTATGCATGTATCTATGTCATCATATTATGGTGATTGTCTGATCCTTAATGGTCTCCTCAAAAGACTTTCATTTATTTATTCATTTATTTATTTGACAGAGAGAAATCACAAGTAGATGGAGAGGCAGGCAGAGAGAGAGGGAAGCAGGCTCCCTGCTGAGCAGAGAGCCCGATGCGGGACTCAATCCCAGAACCCTGAGATCATGACCTGAGCCGAAGGCAGCGGCTTAACCCACTGAGCCACCCAGGCGCCCCACTCAAAAGACTTTCTTAAAGGTGACATCTGGGGGGTGCCTGGGTGGCTCAGTGGGTTAAGCCTTTGCCTTCGGCTCGGGTCATGATCACAGGTGCTGGCATCGAGTCCCGCATTGGGCTCCCTGCTCAGCCAGGAGCCTGCTTCCTCCTCTCTTTCTGCCTGACTCTCTGCCTACTTGTGATCTCTGTCTGTCAAATAAATAAATAAAATCTTTAAAAAAAAAAAAAAGGTGACATCTGGGTCTTTTATCTATGTATATCTTCAGCATCTAGCTCAATGCCTTGCATATAACGGGCATTATGTTTTTTAGGAAGATGGGAATAATTATATCAATAGGTTTCTATTACATTAACATTCTTCAGCCTAAACCTTCACTTAGGGAGAAACTTCCAATTGGTCTAGTTAGACCCAAGTATCGCTGACTGACCAACTGTATGAGTCTCTTGGTTTTGCCTCAACCTACATCAAAAGCAGCCCCATATTGTGAATGGATGTTTTTAAAAACCATAAATAAGGAGGTTTTTGGAAGGCAGAATGCACTATCATATGTGAACAATGCTGTTATAGTGACTATATTTCAAGTTACCAAGTACAGAAATGGTAACCAAGTTGTGTAAAACTGAACCACCCCAATTGTGGTAGCCCGAATTCTATGCTCAAGGGTAGATCTTCTGGTGCTTAAGCGAAGAGGGGGGAAAAGAAATCCTCTTCATTCCTCATTTCCTTGAGAATAGTTTTGTCTTTGACATTTTTCTTCCCACTTCTTTCTGCACACCTCTCCTTGTAGTCTCCAATGTCCTTACCTTTTGTCCCCAGTTATAGCCCTGTCCAAGCCAGGAGCAGGCATTTAGCTTTATCCCTAAAATGCTCCAGAGTAATCCCCTTCTCTCCATTACTGCAGAATAGAAAGAAGGAAAATAAGGAAAAGCTAAATTCACAAAAATCTGTAACTATCTAATTATATCTTAAATCTCAGGGGGTTTTGTGGAAAGTATTCTCTGGGAGTTGAATTTCAAGTATTGTAACACGCAAGACTCTCCATTTTTGTCTGGGTCTTTTTGTAAGATGGAGAACCTGTATCATACTGTTCTCTTACCAAATATATATATATGGTAAAGACCAAGCATTAACTTTTGGAATTTAATATGCTTTGATGATGGGGTATCTCTGAAACTGTCACATTCTTAAATACCAAATAAGCCAAATTTGTTAAGGTTTTTTATTTTTATTTTTATTTATTTTTTTGTTGTTGTTAAGGTTTTTCAGACGTAGTGAAACGTTTGTTTCATTCTTTTAGTGCCATGTGTTAAAATCGCTACTTTTGTGCAATGAAAAAAACCAACAGGTGCAAAATAGTGTGTATTAAAAATTGGCGCAGTGAGTTAGGCATCTGACTCTTGGTTTTGGCTCAGATCATGATCTCAAGGTCCTGAGGTCAAGCCCCACATGGTCTCTGCTATCAGCATGGAGTCTGCTTAAAACTGCCTCTCCCCGCTGCATGCGTGCATGCTCTAATAAATATTTAAGAAAAACTAAAAGTCTAGTGCCTCTATTATGTTACTTAGATAGTATATAGATCAGATCCTTCAGAACCACTATGTACAGCATTCCCATCACTCCTTACAATTCTTTAACAAATAATAGAATTTATTAACTTACTAAAGAATTTTCATATAGAGGGTGCCTGGGTGGCTCAGTGGGTTAAGCCGCTGCCTTCAGCTCACGTCATGATCTCAGGGTCCTGGGATCAAGTTCCGTATCCGGCTCTCTGCTCAGCAGGGAGCCTGCTTCCCTTCCTCTCTGCCTGCCTCTCTGCCTACTTGTGATCTCTGTCAAATACATAAATAAAATCTTAAAAAAAAAAAAAAAAGAATTTTCACATAGATATAAATAATCAAATCCACTATTTTTAAAACAATGATCCATTTCTGGCCTAAATCGCAGTACCTGTTTCCTTTGGATTTTTCTGTATTATTATTGAAGCAACAGATTATATCTATAGTTGGGAAGTAATACTAATTCAAAGTACTTATTTTTTACTTAAGTACTAATAAAGTTAATTTTTATATTGAGATCCACAAAATGGAGACCACCTCAATGGCCTGGCCCACATGATCACAAATCTAAATGAATATTTACTGGAGCTTACAGAAAACACCTGCCAGGGAAACAGCACACACCAACCACAGTCCTTCAACTCCGCTTTAGCTAGCATACCTTACCCTAGAAAACAGGAACTGTTAGCCTTACAAGGAAATCCCTGGCCTCCTAGCCAATCATGCTGCTACCATCTTACTGCTTCTTATGCTCTGTACAATGGCTCCTTTCCAAAATCCCCTGAATGTTCTGCTGTTTGTTAGGTAGTCTGCTCCCCCAATCCACAGATTGTTAACATTCAATAAAGGACATCAAACTTTTTTTTTATTTAATTTTATTTTTTTCTGTTCCCAAATCCATTGTTTGTGCACCACATCCACTGCTCCATGCAGTACCTGCCCTCCACAATACCAACCACCAGGCTCATCCCCCTCACCTGCCCCAATAAAGGACATTGAACTCGTTACTAAATTGGTTTTCTCATCTGACACTATCTAATCCTCAAAATCCTTATATCTAGATGATTTATCCATGATTTCCAACCTAACTTGACTTCATCTGAAATTTTAAAAGAAAAGTTTTTTTTTAATCTATTTAGACAATTTGTAATTGGATATATTCTATTTCCAGCCATAATTACGAACTTCTATTTTCAAGGAAATACAATGCTACTTAAAGTTAATTTTAATCACTGTTTTATTCATTAAGATTGGTGAAAATACCCCAAATTAAAAACTAATTGATAGCAAAGGTTATTATCGTATTAAAATCTAATCTGGGTTATACTGTTTGTAATGAAGGATAAACCTACTATTGGCTGTTAACTTTCCATTTTACAAAGATATCGTTTCTCATTTATCATCAGTAATCTGAGAATGTTGAGATACTGAAAATATTCAGTAATAAGCTTCAGGTTGATTTCACATTTGGTTCTAATTAAATTTTTTTTTTAAGACTCTGAGGTATTTCACATACCACAAAATTCTTTCTAAGTGTACAATTCAGGGGGTTTTACTGTATCTGTAGAGCTCTGCAACCATCACCATTACCTACTTTTAGCACATTTTATCATCTCCCCCCAAAAGACCCCATACTCCTTTAGCAATCACTCCCATTCTCCCCACTGCTAGCTAGTCCCTGGCAGCCAGTCATCTCCTTTCTGTCTCAATGGATTTGCCTATTCTAGCCATTTCCTATAAATGGAATAAAACATGTGGCCTTGTGGCGCCCGGGTGGCTCAGTGGGTTAAAGCCTCTGCCTTCAGCTCAGGTCATGATCCCAGGCTCCTGGGATCGAGCCCCACATCGGCTTCTCTGCTCTGCAGGGAGCCTGCTTCCTCCCCTCTCTCTCTCTGCCTGCCTCTCTGCCTACTTGTGATTTCTCTCTGTCAAATAAAATCTTAAAAAAACAAAAACAACCATGTGGCCTTTGTGTGTGGGTTTTTTCACTTAGCAGAGCATTTTCAAGCTACAAGAGACATATATTGGTATTTTATTCTTTCTAATAAATATTATTCCATCATAGAGGTATACCATATTTTATTTATCCATTTATCAGCTGATGGACATTTAGTTCTTTCCACATCTTAGCTATTATGATTAATGTTACTCTGAACAGTCATGTATACAAGTTTTATGTGAAAATGCTCAAATTTATTTTTAGCCCAACATTTGTGCCTAGCTCATTATGTACCAAAAACCACCTTAATTTAAGGTCAAATGATGTTCAAAGCAAAAATAAAGTAGGTCCCTAAACCACATTAACTTGTCTTGATCATAAAATGAGACCTGAACTGGTAAAGTACAGAGAAGGGATAATTTAATTTTTATGCAAATATGAAATAACATTTGGTTGACTTGGGTTCTAAATTACCTATTCCAAGCAGCATATGTAAGCACAGATTCGAATATAAAATCTGGATCACAGCATTTACAATTTAAACTAATAAAATGGCATACAGTGTATTAGAGCCAGTAGTATCCTTAGCAAGTTATAAAATTCCATGACAAAGTTACAAAGATCTGAAAATACAGACTCAATAAACCTAAGTATACGTATCAATCTATGTTAACTGTATTTATTCAAAAGTACATTTTAATTAAGCCTGGTACTCAGGTTTTTATAATTATGTGGCTTTGCTGATATGTTCATGTAACATTAGGACTTTGACAAATTTCATTAGTTATTACTTACTTCACTGCCGCTTTTATACTAATTTTCTTGAACCTTTATATTTTTCTTGCATTTTATGTCAATTCACACAAGATCTGATCTACCACAATTAGGAAGCTTTTGAGACTTCAATATTCACTAAGGATTTTTTAAAGCTCACCTTTTCAACATTTTTTGAGACTTCAATATTCACTAAGGATTTTTTAAAGCTCACCTTTTCAACATTTTTGTATTTATATTAATTTTTGAATGTCAATGTTTCTTTCATATATAAAACCTTTTTAGCCCTTTATAAGACTGTAAAATAAAAAAATCTTTCCTTTTTATCAGATAGACATTTCAACCACTGTAATTCAAAAAGTCAAATGAATGAGAGTCACTTTTAACTTTATTTGCAATTGTAAAAGGAGTTCTAACACTAGATTTGTAAATAGCGTTTTAAATTTTCAGCTAATCCTAGGCTGCTCTAAAGCATCAAAATGCTTCTAAGCCATGTATGTTCCTTTTATTTCTACCCTTAACAAAACTGAGTAACATTGTTAAGTTTGCTAATGTAACTACAAGAAAAAAAAATAAACAGGAAATCTAATCAACCAATAAATTCACTTCATTGCCAAATAAAAATTGGGGATTACACAACCACTTGTCTCCAGCATATATAATCTATACTTTCATATATTAACATTTATTTGTATGTCATTATTTCTTGTATACAACCTTGACAGTGGCCAACATAAAAATATAGTGGCACCGTTATAAAACAAAGTCTTGATTTCAGATGAGAAAGTATGTCTGTAGGGCAGGCAAAGGCATAAGTGGATTTTTCTAAGCAAAACTTTATTGCAACAAGAACCTCTGCATAACAATTGTCCAGCCCCAAACGGTCACCCACTTATTTAAAGGTGGTGTTGGATACCATAAGCAATACTGCTGCAAAGGAAAAGTTTAGAAAATTCCTTTCAGTCACTGGGTGGAATTTTACTTGGAATACTACAAAATGCATAAGAAGTTGAGACAGCAAATATGTACTTGTTGCACTATTGGGCAAATTAATATTCACTAAGAATCAAAGGACTAAAAAATAATCAAATAGCTTACTAGTTGAGTGTGAGATTTGAGGTCGGACTGCCTAGGTTTAAATCCTGACAATTAGTTAATAATTTTAAGACCCTGAGTGTTTCATCTATATAAAAGAGATTTTATAAGATAATGAATTAAAAGACCCCACTCAGGGACGCCTGAGTGGCTCAGTTGGTTAAGTGGCTGCCTTCAGCTTAGGTCATGATCCCAGCGTCCTGGGATCAAGTCCCACATCGGGCTCCTTGCTCAGCGGGGAGCCTGCTCTTCTCTCTGCCTTCTCTCTCTGCCTTCTCCCTCTGCCTCTGCTGCCACTCTGCCTGCCTGTGCTTGCACGCGCTCTCTCTCTCTCTCTCTCTGAGAAATAAATACATAAGGTCTTAAAAATATATATTAAAAAAAAAAAAGACCCCACTCATAGTACTTCAAAAAATAATGATTAACACTCATTAAAAAATTTATACAGTATTTTAATTTAATCTTTGGTTATTATTTTCATTTTACTTCTACCACATCGTATTTGCAAAGGTATGTGATAAGTAAGAATAACATAGTAAAACCTAAGTTACCAGAATGCTTGGGGAATAAGTTATCTGGACAGGAAAGTCTTCTATAGGATATATTTATAGGTTTAGTTTTTAAAAAAAAATCAACAAATGAAATAAAACTATTTCCTAAAACTAGTATGTACTTCCATGCACTCTTAATGAGTATATTGGTAGTAATTAAACTTTTTTAAATTAATCACTACTGTTATGAATATAAATTATAACTGCATGTTAAAATTTTACAATCCCCTCAAGGCTCACTAAGAAGAGTAAGCGCACTAGACTTTACCAAAAATTTTTTATCATGAAGTTCTTGGATAGAATCCAGGGTGTATGTGGACTTTGATGGAGGAGAAAAAAAAATCTTTATTTTTACTAATCTCTAACTGAAATTTAGCATTGCCTTAAATTTTGAATGTAAGCGACAAACAGCTATACCTATGTCTGTATCACCACTAGGAATGAGATACTTTATATCATATTATTACCATTGCTATGAATTTTATTTTAAACATTTAGAAACATTATTCTTAGAAGAGTCCATGGCTACACCAGACTGCCAGCGTGGTCTGTCGCACAAAAGTTAAGAACTCTGACCTCAAATTTGTCCCAGTCTGCTGTGCTTTGTTAATTAAGAGCATTAACATGTTCCTTTATATGGAACTTTCATACTGAAAGACTGTTTAGATTAGGGTAATACAAATGGCTTATCTGGGATTTTTCTTTATGGAACTCCTGGATATTGTGAGTTGCCTTTGGGTAGGTAGGAATGTTTCCTACCACTCTTGTAACCTTGGGTTCTGAAATAACAAAACAGAGGGAGAAATAAGTCAACAAAACTAGATTCAGAGGACATTATAAGTAGAAATATAAAACATCCTATTCTCCTACTTTCTAAATTAAAAGACAATATGAAACTCCACTCGTTAAATACCCGGAAGTTAATTGCAAGGGTTCAAATTCTACTTCTACCACTTATTAGCTATGTGATCCTGGGATTAGTAACAATCTCCCTATGCATCAGTTTCTTTATTTGTAAAGAGATTAATAAGCACAGTACCTGACAAATGACAGGTGTTGCATAAACATTACCTATATTTATGATTATTCCTACATAGGTATCACATTATGGCCAGTTAATGTCTGACTGATTATGTTAATAACTTGGGTTTATACACCACTGTAGTCTACAGCACCCTTTCAATTATTTTATGACATCTGAACCATACTATGACCCTGTGAAAAATGACAGCTATTATTATGTATAATTCAAATGTTGGAAGAAACTAGGATAGTAAGTTAACCACACAGTATCACACAAATGGGCATAGAGCAAGAACTCAAACCTGGATTTCACTCTCTACCCCAACTGCCTAATTCTGTGTTTCTACTATATTAGGCTGGTTAAAACAGAGAAAAAAGATTATTTTGGAAGACGGGAAATAGGCTATGTGATGAGCACTTCAGTGCTCTGCTACTCACAGGATTGTCTTCTGACCAGAATAATATGCAAAACTTGGGAGTTTGTTAAAACTGTAGAATCTCATGCTCCACCAAAGCTTACTAAATCAAAATCTGCATTCTGAACAAAATCCTTAGGTGATTCAAATACACACTAGTTTGAGCAGCACTGTTTCACTAATTGCTCTATGACACTCATTCTGGTCACTGAAACAGTATACATTAGCCCATTCATCACAGGCCTATTTCCGTTATTAGGTAATACTTTAACAAGAAAGAACTTGCTGCTTTTCTTTTAATGTATATTTTAAAAACAAGCTTATACTTCTATTTAATTCTTTTAAATATCCACTTCGTTAGGTTAGAAAGGAATGTTAGAAAAGTCAGCACTTTACAAGTGCTTTAAACAAGTCAGCACTTACCTTTATCCCATTTATTCATTTATTTATTGCCGTTCTTTATTCCTGAATGTCGTACTACCCTTTGCCTGAAGGATAGAGAGCAAAACCACCATCTCCGTATTTTACACCGGGAAGATTAAAACAGGCCAATTCTATTTCTGCCCCCCCCCCCTTATTTCAGTTGAGACCCCAAACTCTGAGCTCTTAAGTTTTGCCAATTTTGTGGATCTCGAAAATGGAACAGAGCAAAAAGAAGAAAAATATATTTAGTCTATTCCCGTACCTCAATCTTGGCGGACCGTGAGAGGCAAATAAATACCCCGCCCCTATCTCCCCATTCTTTATGTTAATTCATAGTTGCATTTGACTTCCAGCCTGCTGTAATTCTGGGAAGGGCTGCATGGGCCCACTTCTTTCAGGACTGACCTTCTAGGTCAGAAACGCGCTCCATTTTGGCACGTGAGAGCGCTGATCAGCGGTCCACCAGGTTCTACTTAAAATGACTCTTTCCATTTCGAAAGGTGCCTCCTCCTACTGGTTAACCAGCCCACACAGGCAAGCGAGTAAATACCGCTCACCTGCTTCACCGAAAACTTCAAAAACCCGGATCAAGCAGGACTAAAGGTATCTAGTAATTAGACCGTGGTACCGCCCACCGCACATTCCTGATTGGGCGCGTGAAAGACCGATGTGTCGGCGCGCGCTCTAACCCGTCGGGGGAATTCCATTTCCTCTCCCTCCCACCAGCATGACCATTCAGGGGCGGTGCTTCCAGGACACGGCCCGCCCCAACTCGAGCCGGTTCCTACTGCATCTCGCGAGAATTTGTGGATTTGTGGGCGGGCTCCCACCCGGAAGAGCGCACAAAACTGCCCTTAAGTCATTGCAGAGTTATAGCTCCTGTTAGCCAGCCACGAGGTTCTCGCGAGATCCGTCGCCTCAATACCAAGTGAGGAAATTGGGGGACGCTGCTGGGAGGGGCGTGGGTCTCCACCGCGCAGCTGCCGCTTCCATTACCTTCCTCCCATGGTCTCCTTCCGGTTCTCGATGCTTCTCTGAGGCTGAGGGTTTCCGCCGCTCGTCCACCCTTCCCCCCCAAGCCCATGACCCGCCTCCGGCCCCCGCCCTCCCAGTCCAATCTCCGATCTGTTTAGTAAGGAGGTGCTGTTCCGAAAAGGAGGAAAAGGGGGTAGCACGGATAACCTCGGCCCTGGACGTAGGAAGTAAACCGTCCCCCTTCACCCTTAGATTCGTCCTGTGCTCGCGACGGCGGCGTTGGCGGACTGATACGCGGCGGTGAAGAGACAGGAGGAGGGGGGAGGGGCGGAGCGTGGCAGCTGGCAGTAGTTCCGTCAGAGCGGACATCTTGTGGCTGTGTCGTGCGCGTGAGCCCCGTAGGGCCGGGGAGGCACCAGCTGCCGCGCGGGGAGGAGGCCGAGGCCGCAGCTTGAGGGAGGCCCCGGCCCCTCTGTACGCGTGGGTGTGGACGGCTAGGGGAAGGGAAGGGGGGCCGGCCCACTGGCCGGCCGGGTAAGAGGGGGAAACACAGGCCTGGGGTGGCTTGAGTGACCAGCCTGTTGGGTGGGGTGGGGTGGGAAGGCTGGGGAAGCCAGGGCCTCTCCTGTTTGAGGGGGTGGGGGAATGGGCGCGTCCTCGCGCCTAAGCCGGAGCCTCAGGGGCAGCACGGGCGCGTGGTGGCGGTGGCTGGGCGGGCGCGTGCGGGAGCGCGCTGGAAGGCGGAGTGTACGGTGGCGTCAGGGACCGACACAGAATAGCTCTAGTTGCGGGGACAGCAACATATATCAAGTCTCTTCTCTATTATTTCCTTCCCCTTACTGGCCGCACCTTTGAGCAGAAACCGAAAGAAGCCCGGCGTCAGTCCGGAGTCTCCTGTTTCCCCCCCCCCCCCCCCCCCCAGCCTTTCTTTGCCCTAGTGACGCCGGCATAGCGCCGACTAGGCCCCGGCTCCTCCTCTGCTGGGCTCCGGACCCTGCCCCGCACCCACCCCTTTCTCCTACGCCTCTTCCTCTCCCACCCGGGTCTCTTCCTTTCGAGAGGCCGGGAAGTCAAACTTGTAGCCGCCCCTCCGCTCTTCCCGTCACCCTTGCCTCCTCTTCGGGCCGAAGCACGGCATAGAGGCTGTTGGTGGCTTTGCCACGCCAGCCCACCCACCCCGGAGCGCGACCGTTTTAAGGGACCTGGATTCATCAGGGTCTCTCCGGGGCCCGTGCGAGTGCTGATCTGCTCCGTTTTTGCAAAAGGCGCCTGTGTCTGGCCGAGCCGGTGTGAGACGAAGAGACAATCCTTCCCTGCCGCCCGGATAATCAAGAGTTTTGGCCGGACCTTTGAGCACACACCGAGAGAGTGAGGAGCCAGACGAAAAGCACAGACTATGGCGCTGAAACGGATTAATAAGGTAACCCGTGGGGCTGGGAATGGGGTCGTGGGAGGAATGCAAGGCTCAGTTTCGGAGGAAAGCGTGGGGGTGGGGAGGAAGTATAATTATGAAAACGTCTCTCCTTGGGTCACTTCTGTTGGGGGATGGGAAACGCAGATGTACTTTAAAGAAATGATGCTTAAAGCTAGCAACAGAACACTTGTGGCAAGTGAGAGGTT
Source organism: Mustela nigripes (assembly GCF_022355385.1). Lineage (NCBI taxonomy): Eukaryota > Metazoa > Chordata > Mammalia > Carnivora > Mustelidae > Mustela > Mustela nigripes. The sequence continues at coordinate 165,816,653 of NC_081557.1, read as the reverse complement.
ATCTTGAGTGTGTTTCACTGGAATCGGTTCAAATTAGGGGTGGGGGGGAGTGATTTCAGGCGGTTTGGTTCTGCTTCTGAAAGAAGATTTAGTCTTGTTTGAGGGTCAAGATTTGTCGAGAACGCTCCAGCAAATGTCATGGCGCTCTCTATTCTCGGTGCTTAAAAACTTCAGTTGTAAGAGCAAGGCTCTTGGGTTTTCTAGGGGGAAGAACCATGGCCAATTCATAGGGGAGAAGATCATTGAAATTTGTCGGGTCCCGAACTTAGTTGGGGGGTCGGTGTAGAAGTCTCTTGGTGGCGGAAGAGTAGTCACTGAGCCTAGTCAAACTTCATCGACTCTGGGCAGGTTACACAAGAAAAAGTGGGGTTGGGAGGAGATGGGCTGACACTATGTTACCACTTCCTATGTTTTGTAGTTGAGACTTCTCACCCGAAAGTATTTATCAGAGGGACACTGGGAACTGATGTAAAAGGCTTCTGGAAGCTCCCTTCTTTTGGGGGGAGGGAGGACTAGGGGTGTGATGGCAGTAAGGGGAGGTTCAGTGTACCTATTTTTGCCTCATCTTATTTAATAACACCCTCGGAGAAGATTGTTTCGCTACTTAAAACGTGGTTTGATACTGAACTATCGATAGAAGTTGAAAAAATGGGATTTTTCGAGGCTCGAAGTAGGAGGGGGGTGAGCGGAACCTCCACCTCCGGTGGTTTAGTCTCATTTTCTTGCTCTAACTTCTATCCCGCATTTTAAGATGGCGGCTGCTTTAACTGGTTCAGGCTTTTTCCGGCATCTCCTTTCGTAATAATATGAAATAAAGTTCTTTGTTAAATGTTAACTTTGACATCAGATTGTATGCCGCTCTTAAGACGTCATGCTGGAGACTTTATATTCAAACTCTGAGACTGTATTGCCCTTTTTTGTAACTTGTGTATGTGTGGTGTGTTTGGTTCTTGCACAATCGAGGAGGGTGGAGTATTTACAGCTAACTTGAAAAAAATGTCATGGAATAAATTCGGCCTTACTAAAACTAGGAGACAGAGGATGTTGTGAGTTAGAAACTTTGGCTTGGATGGATTACTTTTTTAAAAGGGGTTCTACGTGGAAGGAATGGGAAAGACTTGGCTTTAGTAAGTAGACCTGATGCTGCCTAATTTTATTTAATACCTGTAACTTTGGAGTGTATTTGACCAAACTGGTATTATGAAAGATAATGGTTCAGATCTTCAGGCGATGGGGGGGTTATAGCTCAGGGATAGAGCATTTGACTGCAGATCTTCAGGCAATGTATTGAGGCTGAAATCTTGAATTTTGATTTTAGTTCATCATTGCTTTGTCATTGTGCGTTTATGTGAAATATAAAAAATCATTGTTTTTGAGAGAATGGAAAAGGAGAGGTACAAATTTTTAGGAGTTAAGATTTTAAGTCAAAAGGATTAGATTAAACCTCTCTGACCACTTCTGAGGCCAGCAGTACGATTGGAGAAGCATAGTCCTATTTTACAGCATAGTTAATATAAGGAATATAACATTTAGTACAGATCAAAATCTTTTATATATGAGAATTAGTTCAGGAAACTAAGATGTGGAATAATCTCAAATCCATAGCTTTTTATGCGTGTGGAACAGCACACTTCAAAGGAAGGTCTCATTTATTTTTTTTTTTTCTTTTATAGGTGATACCCAGCTGCTGTGACACCACTTAATGATTTAAAAGATCTAGAGAGGCAATATAATAGTTAAGAATGTGAACTTTGGGGTAGAAATGTTCCACTTAGAGTTCTAGGAGTGGGCAAATTATTTGTGTGCTTCTATGAAACAAATACTTGTTATGTACGAACAATAGTTGAGTGCCTAGTATGTTCTAGACTCTAGGGATGCGGCAATGAGCAAAAACGGGTTTAGGTTTCTAGATTTTGTTTATTTTAGGATTAAAGAGGTTGACGTGTGGCTTTGAATATGCCCCTGGCACATGGCACTCAGATTATTATTACTGCTATTTTATATCACTATTTTTAATCTTCAGAGACTTTAAAGAACTTTCTTGGTTTAGTTGTTTTCATTAGTACCAGATTGACTTCTGTTAGAAATATTTTGAAGGTATGTGTAATACAGAAACTAGACATAATACTTTACAAATTGGAAGAAACAGTGTTTATGTGGGACGGTTCATTCAACCTATACGAAGTTTTTGAAAGGCTTATGGCTTGATGCTTAGCTGTTAATATCAGAAACACATGATGAAACTTGGAGGGGAAAAGATCCAAGATCCAAAGAATTTCAGTGAGTAGATAGTTAATGGGAGGTGGCTCTTTTAGGGTCCTGTGTTCTAGAAATACAAGGTCAAGTAGGCATTGATGTTAGTGTGGTATTTCTTCTGTCATGGACCTGTTTGGGTTTTTGTTTTTTTGTTTTGTTTTTTTAAGATTTTATTTATTTATTTGACAGAGATCACAAGTACGCAGAGAGGCAGGCAGAGGAAGGGGGGAGGAAGTAGGCTCCCTGATGAGCAGAGACCCGGATGCGGGGCTCGATGGCTCGATTCCAGGACCGTGAGATCATGACTGGAGCCGAAGGCAGAGGCTTAACCCACTGAGCCACCCAGGTGCCCCTACCTGTTTATTTTGAATTTACTTTCTGAAGCTCCCAAGTTCCAAATATTAAGATATCTGTATTCCTTGTTGATACTTTATTGAAATGGTAGCGTTGGGATATTTTTAGCCATTAATAGTTTATTTGATTAGCCTTTGGATTTGTTTTTTCTAAAGCTACATTACAATATTTTGAGTATTTCTTAGACCAGGCAGCCTTATCATATAATCTTAACTTGGTTTTCTTCTGTGTTATTTATTTAATAAGCTGTAGTATGGTTTTACAGTGCTATTTATTAAACAACAAGAATCAAAAATGGGAACTCCCAAGTTGATTAGTGGTTGAGAACCACAGACAATTTTACTACTGCTATTAAAGTAACTACAGTGCTTGTGTTTTGGGGCGTTTAGAAAGAACTACATAAAATATGTGAGCCGAGCCTAGAAGAATAATGTTTTGAGTGTTTGCAATGTGTCAGAACTATTTGAGACACCAGCATTAACTCATTTAGTATTACAACAACTCCAGGAAGTAGTTACAATTAAATTGTTATCCCCATTTTGAGATTAGAAACCTGAGGCACTGAAAGGCAGAACTGGGATCAGAACCTGAACAGTGTGGCTCCACAATGTGTCTTAACTGTTACATCATCATCCTTTAGGTTTTTGGTAATCAAAAATGTTTTCTTGTGCATTATTGTACTGCTGATAGTAGCTAGGACTTACCCTTTACTACATACGCAGCACTGTTCATAAGGCCTTTATAAGAATCAGTTCATTTAATCCTCACAATTCTCTTGAGATAGAGGCACTTTATTACTCAGTGATATCTAAAGAAAAGGCACAGAGAGGTTAAGTTCCTTATCCAGTCTCACAGTTAGTAAGAAGAGACTGAGATTCAGATCAGATAGTCTGCCTCGGGAGCTTAAGCTCTTAAACTTCATGCTGTTCTGCTATTTCAGACCATTTCAATTTCTGTCTTATCCAGTGAATGTTATTTGGTCTTGCTACCTGGAATAAGCTGTTCTCTTCTCCCAGGCCACATTTAAATAATTGGGATTTGACTTGACTCTTACACCCAGGTAATAGCTAATTTGTGAACTAAGCTGTTGACTGCTAAGTTTTGAAAGCAGGAGTGAGTTCCTTTTTGATTAGTCTCTTCAAGGACTATGGAAACTACCATGTGCCAACTGTTAGGGATATCTTAAAATACTCTTGTCCCCAAAGAGCCTATAGACCAGATACATGATTTTGCAGGTGTCTCTTTAAGATCCCCAAGGTGCTTCAGTAGCTAGCTCAATTTGTGGGACGGTTGTGTGACTCATGGATGCTGATGGTGACCTTGGTGTTAATTTTATTAAGAGTGACTGACTTTGACATTGCTTTGATCATCCTGCTTATCTGCAGTTATTCTAGTTGTCGTTACTCCTACGAATACAAAGTTGAATACTCTTACTAGCACTAGAGGAAAACTACTTACAAGGTATGTGTTGTTAGGTTATATGTTACTTAACTCAAGGACTCAGTACCCCTTGTTAGTCTTAAGGTACAGTCAATTCTTGAAGATTTTCCAAATCCTTTGGACTATAATGATCCCTTTCTAGTAAAGAAGATACTAGGTTCCTACCACTGACGTGAAAGTTTTCAGGTTGAAATCTCAAGTCTTAGATTGGGTTTTGCCTTCTGTAGAATATGTTACGGTTTGTGGGTTTTGACACGAGTTGCATTTATATATCAGGATATTGAGCAGAGATCTTAAAGAATATGGTATATGGGAACTAAGCATATTTATGGAATCATTTTCTCTGGGATCAGGCATAATTTTGAAATTACCCAGATGATTCTGAGGCCTTCCTCTGGTTAAGATCCACAGACTTAGCAATAATCATTTAATCAATACTTACTGAGGTTTTACTGTTTGGCACAGTAGTCTAGTCCCAAGAGATAAAGAAAAATGAGGAAGCCTTGTCATTACCCATGAGAGTCTCTGCTTTGAGTGGAAGAAACAAGCATATAAACACACGAATAGGTGTTTGTCACCTTGTGCAACTTACCTTTTAAGAACATAAATCAAGTATGAGAAACACCTGTTGAAAAGAAAGGGCTATTCATATATCAGATTTACCCATTATTATTAAAGATAGTTTATCTAAATATTTTACTTATACTATGTTTTGTCATCTCAGGGTGGTTTTTCTAACTGTAGTTAATTCTCAGTGTCAAAATTTTGAAATAAGCAAAGTTAAAGGATTTTCATTATTTAAATGGAAAATTTTGTATTCTTTTTGGTTTTGCTACAATAGTGATCTTATTTGAAAATTGAATGGTGTAATTCAGAATAGATGAATTTACTGAATAACTTATTAGCCAAGTTAACCTTGGTATGTAAGAGTCTCAAAACTACCCTCTGCCTTTGGGGAAGGGAAAAATTCAATGAAGTGTTTTATACTCTCCCTTAACATCTGATTTTTATCTCTAACGATACCTTCAACATAATCTTGTTTCATTCGGGCCTTCCAACTTTTCATTGCTGGATATGTCATATTTGGTCTCGTAGGTTTCAGTTGTGAATCAGTACTTGGTTACTGGTTCATTTTTAGAATGGAGTACTTGTTCACATTCATCTTAGTCTTGTTAGCATTTCAAAGCTAATTTATAATTGGATGTGTTCCACCACTGGACTGTTGTTAATTTTGTTTTTTATGTTTATGAAATGTCTTGTATGCTTTTATATATCAAAGCTGAGAACCTAAATTTGGCTGTTTTGCTCATTTAGATAGTGCTTACAGAAAAATAGCTTTGAATAATTTTAAGTGACTTAAGTGGTGATTTAAAGAAAGAAAATTGTAGTATTATTCAACCCATTCTTTGTATCTTGTCTAATCAGGCAAACTAGCACATTGTCTAACCTGTAATTACAACTAAACAGGAAATTAATGTAGTGTCAGTGATACAATGAGACATGGTTTGTAGAACCTACCTACCTGTTAATCCTTAAGGTAAAAGAAATTTTAACTATTTCTCAAATTCTAAATTCCAAGCTGTAGTGATTTTAAAGTGACTATTCCTTCTTATTTTGAGTCTATAGCTCCATGAAATTGTTCAGATCCCAAAATATTTTGCTAAGCTTCCTTGTTAAGTAACTTATGGTAAGGATACATTTCTGAAATGTATGCTGTTTCTTTCCTTACCATTTGTGTCTACACATGGTATGTAAAAATTTCAGAGCATTAAATCTAATACAAATTTCTACTTCATGGTAAACCTGATCTTTATAAGAACAATTAGAGCAGTTCTCATCTGCCTAATTAGGCAATTATACTGTATTTCATCCTGACATTGGTCTGAGTGTGTACCTTTATATTTTGCTAGGTTGTAAAGGCTCCTTGAGGGTGATTCTTACCTCAAAATTTCTTGTAAAGGCTCTCTTCTTGCCTTCCACCTCATAGCCTCATCTCATCCAGCCCCCAAGGTAGTAGTTTCTGTTGCTCAGTATAGGTTTTAAGAGGCAGGACCGTCTGTATGACACTGATTCACATAGTTACACACATCTTGTCTTTAAGTCAGAAGTTTTTAAAGAAGTGGACTCTTTAATACAAGAAATTACCTTTCGGTGATGGCATGAACTTCTCAGTTTCCCCAAAAGTGATGATGGGAATTGTATTTATGATACTACTATCATTCTGACCTTTGTGTGATAATGTTCAAGATGAATGGTGGAGTATGGGATGACAAATGGTTGTGAACTTGGTGGTGCTAATTACTCAAGGATGGAACCTGTGAACTTGGTGTTACCATAGCAATCATCTTTGTTTTCATAAATGCTGACTTTGGTTATGTTAATCTAACATAAGTAGAGGCTATCATTTGAAGAACGATTAGCAGAATGCTTAAACAGTTACTCCTATTAACTTACTGGACACTGATCTGAAGTGGCTACTGTATAGCTTCATCATTCATAAATAGTTCTTAATTCCCAATTTACAAGTTCTTTAAAGGCAGAGACCATTTTTTATGTCTCTATCACTTCTGATACCTTTGTGTTTAATACCTTGGTTTCCTGTTCTTCATAGTCTATGTCCGTCCTTTCACTTCTTTGAAATGAGTAACGTGTAATGAGAGAAGCAAGAAGCAAATATTTAGCAGTGTGTTTAGACTTCTAAGCAAGTGTCTCAGCCTTTTCATGATTTGCTTCTAACAGTCAACTGTCAAAGAGATATTGTGTGCTAAAATGATCAAAGCAAAGATCTTTCTCAAGATAAACTGTAGGCTTTCTCTTATGAGTCTCAGAAAAGGAATGGTCAGATTCTTTACTGTTTAATTACATACCTCCAGATGAGAATGCTCAGTGGCTTAAGCTGTACCTTTTGGTTTCCTTACAGAGAGATTTGCTTGACTCCTTATGAGTCTGTTTAGGCTTTTAAATGGGAAGGAGAAGCGTATTTCTAAGTGAGAAGAGGCCTGGATTCTCATGATAGCCAGGTGTTTCACAGGAAGGTTTTAGGAGAAGCAGTTCATAGGAAGATGATCCAAAAGGAAAATATCCTCCAGAAGAACACACCATGGCAAAGAGATGTCTAACTTTGGTGAGGTTTTATTTTTCTTTATGTCCTTGTATGCCCTTGGTCAGCTTTAGAGTTGATTCACTGTGAGTGGAGCCGTTAGCCACTCCTAGTGTGTGCCAGTCTCCCTGCCAGACTCTTTGCTATTTTAGTGGTCTTAATAGTTGGCCAAGAGACAACCTTAGTAATGCCGTTCTTGGGGAAAGGGGTGGTCAACAGTATGAACCCTTTATAGGTGCTATTATGTGAGCTGTTCTCTTTGGTCCTTGCCACTGTCTCTCCCTGCTAGGAAGCAAAGAGCTAATGGTTTCAGTTCTTCATATAATTTTACAAACTGTTTTTGTCCCTAAAGCCTATGAAAATTTCAGGTTTAAAGTCATTTCGTAAAGTTAAAACCAAAGACAAAATTACTTTTGAGTAATCTTTGAGTAGATGCTTCATTGAAAATTTATCTTAAGTCCAATAAATATACCTTGAGTAGAATAAAGACTTGAGTTGGTACAGTTGAAATTTTTTTTTTCAGTTTTCCAAATTCCATATCAAATTTTTAAACTACATTTTTGATGTAAGGATACCCTTTTGAAAAAGCAACCATTTGGAAATCCATCCTTAGACCTCTAATATTCAAGTGGTCTAGTAGAGACACCAAAGAGTAGTATGTCCTACACTTTGAATGCATTCTTTCCCCTAGTAAGGTGATTGATGGAAAAATAGAAAGAAGGCCTGTTTCCATAAGATTGTTTTAAAAATAAAATGCTTGTTATTTAAGATCTTTTATCATCCTCAGTGACTTAGTTCTCCTGTTCTTCTTTCACCTGAATTACTGCTATAGCTTCCTAATGTAGTTACCTACTTCTCTGTCCTTTGTATTAGGGATTCCTACAAAATGGGGATGGGTCTTTGATAACCCCACAAATTAAAATTTTGTGCAAGTATGTGTGTATTTGGGGGGATAGAAGAGCTGTAATTAAATTGGTCTTAGAAGTCCTTATTATAAACAGTGTTAAGAGCCAGTGTTCTGAATAGTAGACATACATAGAAATATGTAGATATAGGTCTTTGTATAACTGTGTATTCATAGTTTTTTATCTCTTAAAATTTGAAAACCTGCAAAACAATACTATGTGTGAAAAGATACATACCTAGTAGAGTGTAAAAATGTGGAGAAATAGTGGAAGCCAAATTTGGGATAATCTGTTACCTACTGTGGGAGAAAGGAAATGGAATTTAAGGAGTATATGAGGGATCGTCAATTATATCTACAACATTTTAAAAATGTTAAGCTTTGCTTAACTAACAGGTTGGTACACAGATTTATGGGTACTTTGGGGATATGACCTAGTAAGTTAAATTCAGAGAATCCCTCCTAATGTAGTATTTGTCCATACATATAAAAAAATAGTGAAAACCAAATTTGATTTGTCTTATTCTTGCTTAAAAACTATCCATGGTTCAGGGCACCTGGGTGGCTCAGTTGAGCATCTGACTCTTGGTTTCAGCTTGGGTCATGATCTCATGAGTTGGTGAGATTGAGGCCCATGTAGGGTGCCCTCTGCGTGGCCCCCCCACCGTGCTTGCTGTCTCAAGTAAGTAAATCTTTAAAACAAAAATAAAACTGTTCGTTTCCCATTGTGTTTGGGGTAGTCTGACATATTCAAACCCAAGGAAGATCCTAGCCATGGTTAACCTTTCTGGCCACATGGGTTACTTTCTACCTATACCCTGTTGTGTTTCTGGTATGTAAGACTATAAGCAAATTTTTACAGCCTTGTGTTCTTTCACACCCTCAACTTTGAATGAGTTTCTCTGTTTGGAATGCTTATCCCTTTCCATCAAGACCCAGCTCAGTTGTCACTGTTTTTAAACCCTCACAAGGTTAGTGGTTACCTTTTTAAGATTTACAAAGTATTTGAATGCTTTTATTTTAAGCACTTGAGTTGTTGAAATGTAGTTTTTTGTTTTTGCATTTTGCTTACTTGATATTACCTCAGTCTGTTGGGAAAGTCATTCATGTTTTATCTTGGTATTATTCAAACCTAACCTGCTGGATACCAAAAATGCAGTCTTCCTATAAGCGAATAAATGTTTTGATAGTGAAACTTTAATAGCAGATATTGCACTTTTCATTTTAGAAATGAATTTAAATTAACCTCTGGGTTCTGTGATTAGATTAAAAGTTGCTAGACAGGACACATGACTGCTCCCTCTAGCTTAATTTTAAGACTGCTTCACTTAGTTTTCTTTCTTACATGTTTTTCAAGAAAACAAGACTTGAGCATTACATTGTGCTTTAGTGGGTAAAGTCTATGTGGGTCCCAGTAGCTCTGCCTTAGAATGGGTCTCCTCACGCTTGGGGTTTTTCCCCCTTTGGATTTATTAGAAGGAAAACTGGAGTGGTTAACAATCAAAGGAAATATAGCTATAGGAACCCAGAACAAGCTATAACCTCAGGGACTAAAATTGCACGTGTATATGCCAAGTCAGCTTTTATTATCTCCACTGCTCAATGTGATCTCTTTTTCTTTGGATTCACCATGTAATTTCAGGGCACATGGCTGCCAACAGCTCTAGGTCACAATCATACAGCTTTTGATTTAGAGGGAAGAGTGTTCCAGCTTCAGTTTGAAAAACCGGGCAGAGATGGATGGACTTGATTAGGTCAGGTCCTGGCTTGGGTTGCTTTGCAACCCTTTGAGCTAATCACAGGCCAAAGTAACAAAATTCTGTGATTAGCCCTGAGTAACAGGTGATTGTCAGCCACCATTAACCGAACACTACAATCACAAGTTTGGAGGAAAAAACATTTTCATGAAAGCGGGGTAAGATACTTATTGAGTAGACAAAATGTTATATATATATATATATATATAGAAGAATGTCTAAAATGACTTGTTAATTATGCTTTCTCCCATATTTTTTCCTTGCTATGATATTATTCTGTAATCTCATTTGCTTATGCTATAGGCATAATAATGTTATGAGAATTACTTGTTATCTTAGAGATGAGGGCTGGTACATGATTTAAAAGACCTCTTTGTTTTTTTAAGATTTTATTTATTTGACAGAAAAAGAAATCACAAGTAGGCAGAGAGGGAGAATCGGGCTCTCTGCCATGAAGGGCTTGATCACAAGACCCTGAGATCATGACCTGAGCTGAAGGCAGAGGCTTAACCCACTGAGCCACCCAGGTGCCCCGTACAGTAAAATTTTTATGCATTGAGATGGTGTTAGATTCCCATTATAATAAAAGTGGCTGATTATGGGATGTAAGTAAATACCATATGAAAACTTATTTGGCCTATGAAAAAGTAATTTGCTTCATAATAGTCAATTCGAGTTGTAAGTACTTTTTTTTTTTTTTTTTTTTTTTGGACAGAGATCACAAGAAGGCAGAGGGGGGGGGGGGGGGGGGGGGGGAGAGCAGGCTCCCTGCCAAGCAGGGAGCCCGATGCGGGGCTTGATTCCAGGACCCTGGGATCATGACCTGAGCCGAAGGCAGAGGCTTTAACCCACTGAACCACCCAGGCGCCCCTACATTTCTATTTTTATTCAAAAAAGGAATAGTTTTCAAAAATTTAATGTGGTTCAGAATCACTTGATACTTTGTAAGGGTGTTTGTTTTTATTTTTAAGCCAAAACCATACATAGTTTCTTTTAACCATTTGTTTAATTTCTAGTCAAGAGTTTCTGCAATTCCTATTATCAGGATCAAAAGTGGTTGAAATGAATTTTCTCCCATTTTTACATATGCTGAACATGTGAAGGTATATTTAAAAGGCAAGCAGAAATTATCTGGTTTTCCATTATCCTGAAATTGTGAATCTTGGGATGTCTGGCTGTTGAATAATCTTAAAAGCAAATGTGGTATGAGTTTTCAGAAACAAGATCGAGTATATCAGAGCAACCCCCCACCCCAGTTTTATTGAAATATAATTGACTTGTAATGTTTTTAGTTTTAGGTATACAACATAATGTTCTGATATTTTGTGAAATGATTGCCACAAGGACAATTCTTCTGCATTGATTTTTCATTGATTTTTTTTTTTAATGGAGTGAATCTAGATTGATCACTCCCAAACAATTGGCCATTTCCTAAAGTGCATTTTGACCGTATAACAGAGGCAGATATTTGCTCTAGTTCTCTTTCTGCAGCATTGTGTATTCCTTTTTTTTTTTTTTTTAGAAGCCCACTATTACCTCATGGGTCTGTCTGTAAATCCCTATAAAGATGTCTATATAGGTATATATGTACATAGATAAAGTTATATCGTCTTAAATTTTAAAACAGTGAAGAAACAACTATTTTCTTACTGCATTATCCATATGTGTTACATACAAGTCATGTGGAAGAGCTCAGTATGTATTTGTAAATACAAGGTGGGGTGGACTTTTGGAAACTGCATGTTTTTACTATGAGCAAATTTCAGGTTCTTCCAGAGTTGTAATTTTACTCAACGTTGTCTAAAAGACATGGTTGAGTTGCAGGAATAAGATCAAACAAAAAAGAATACCTACCTAGCCCCATGAGCGATTTTTCAAGTGGAAAATGAGGTCTGTGGATAGTGTGGTTTGGAAATAGCAGGATTTGAGATGGTAGAAACTCTGAGATGTCAGGGAAGTTCATTAGACAACATGAGTATTAAGGATATTGAGAACTGCTTTGTCTTAAGTTCTTAAGCCATGAAAGTATCTGATAGAACTTTTTTGGTTTGCACAGCTTTCGTTGGTGTAACAAAAATTTTCATATTTATACCTGCTATGTCCCAGGATCTGGACTGGCTACTTACGCTTTCTCTCTTTTACTAGAATATATTAATGTGAACTGATTATATGTTCCTTAAAGAATGGGGTGAAAATAAACAGTTGGCTTTCTTTGCTTGCTTACATTTTTTATTATGGTTACATGACCCATCATTTTCTGTTTTGGTGTAGGAACTTAGTGATTTGGCCCGTGACCCTCCAGCACAATGTTCTGCAGGTCCAGTTGGGGATGATAGTAAGTAACTCTCAAGTAGATTTTAATGGCTAATTTCAAAAAACTTGTATGTGTTTAGATAACAACAGTTTTGTTTTGTATTTCCCTAGTGTTTCATTGGCAAGCCACAATTATGGGACCTGTAAGTATTAAGAATTAAAACATTTTGCTTTTGATTAAAGGTTCAGCATTGACCAAGTTGTATTTAACTTAGTCTTCTGTTTATTTTATTACATTGTAGTACTTTTTTGGAATTGCCATAGTTGTACTGTTTTTGAAAGGCATAACAATTCAATGAATAGTAATTTGTTACATGTGCTATGTGTCTGTTCCTGTACTCAGGTTCTAGAATATAGCATCTCTGGCCTATCATATTTTTTTCACTTATTCTAGTTTTCTTTCATAGGAATGTAAAGCATTGTCATAGAGCTTCCTTATACTTATAGAGCCAATTAATTTAACTGGCTCTACCGTGGTGTTACTCAAAGATCTTATTCCTGTTGCTGCTGAAAATCTATTTTTATTGTATTATTTTGATACTTGATTCTTCCTTAGTTTTTTACAAAATTTGAAAAATTTTAGGTAGAAAGTGGTATTTTGAATACAGCAAAATTCCTTTCTATCCTGGGTAGATAAGAAACTGTATATGCTGGATAATTGAATATTCAGAATTATGGATACCATCTAAGAATTTCACAGAATTAGAGCGCAGTAAAACAACCTGGGGTAAGACTGTATCTTGCACAATACTTAATATTTTTCTGACTTGAAAGGCTCTTTAGGATTTCTCTTCTATGGTATATGTATGTCTTAATCTGCACCCCTCCCTTTGGTGGTTTAATCTCCGCATAAATGTCAATAATGTACTTGGTGAGTTAGTGGTCTATAGATAGATGTCTGTCATTCTTAAAGGAGAAAGGTTCTTGGAAAAGTTAGTAAGTTTTTATTCCGTAGTTCCGAGTTTGGTAACTGTAATCTTCATTGTGATCCTTCACTGTGTGCCAGCCATTAAGGATAGACATGGTCCCTCTCATTCTTTAAGGAACTTACCTACTGGGAGAGACAGTTAAAACAGGTGTGATTAACGTGGGAAGTAAGTGATACATAAATGAAGTGATTAGTGGGAGAAATTTTATGGGAAATCCATAGCAGGAATGATTGAGTTAGAGTAATTATGATGTTAGAACTTAAAGGTAAGGAGATTGTGAATCATAGTTAAACTTGGTATAGTGGTAGTGGGGGATATTTAGCTTCTTAATTTGAAATCTGTCTATATTCTAATTTAAGAAACTATTCAGTGTCAGAATTGTTCATTTCCAGTTGTTTTCAAGGCCTGTTTTTACTGTTGTAAATCTTATTTTGCTTTAAAAATGCTGCTTTTTATTTGGTAACAAAGTTGTGATTTATTTATTTTAAATACACATAGTTAATTTAGTGTGACTTTTAACCAATTTGGTCCTCAGAACATTTTAAAAGTTGGATAACTTCACATAAAAAGCCAGACTAGATAATGGCTTGGGATGGAGTAGCAGCTACCTCCCTTTTTTATATGGAGCTTGTGTCTCACACTATTTCTATCCACTCATTTTGCCTTCCTTTTAGGCACTTGCATTTGTAATTTCTAGAATTTTCTCATTATAGATAACCCATTTTCAAAGCATATGTAATAAAATATTTTAAAATTTGCACCGAATAAAAGCTCATCTTTCATCCAGATGGTGCTTTAAAATGACCTCATTATTAAAATTAGTTCTAAGTATTAATAAAGCACTAAAGTGTCTGTCTGCTTTTGGCTCAGGTCTTGATCCCAGGGTCCTGGGAATGAGTCCCACATCAGCTCCTTGTTCCTCAGGGAGCCTGCTTCTCCCTCTGCCTGCTGTTCCCCCTGCTTATGTGTGCTCTGTTTGAGAAGTAAATAAATACAAATCTTATAAAAAATATATATTCCGTGATTAACAAAAGCAAAAACTATATTTAAGCACGTTTAGATGCCAGGTTGCGAGTAGTTAATAGTTATCCTTGTAGAGTCATCAGTGAAGTCATTCTTAGTTTGGCTTTTGATTGTATTTTGTGATAAAACATTACAGTTTGATTATATCACTCATTGCTTTATTTTGTTAGTATGTGACATGAGCTAAAACATAGGGCCATTGGTCATAAAACAATCCATATATTTGCAGATTTGCTGAAAGAATAAATGGTGACAAAAGTACTTTTGCTTTGGAGTACTTCTTAGGTCAGTAAAAGTGATTGACAGTGCCACATAAGTAAAGGTTCCTGACTAAGGACTGGAACATCTCATTTTAAGTTTTGTACAGAGTCGTCTATTGGATTTTAGCATTTTATAGTCTTGAAATGTTTTCAATCATTAAATTTATGAGGCAGAATGCTTCTTCCTAATAACTGTTTGAACTGGCTTATTCTTTCCAAAGGTAGGGTACTTTGGAAGCACAAATACTAATAAAAATTAAATCTTCAAAAGAATTGACAGAGCACTGCTGGCTGTGGGGTTTTTAAACTGGTAGTTTTTAAGTTTTTGGTTTTTTGTATTAAGGGCAGTTCCCACTATCAGTTGATGCAGTTAGGAGAAATTAACTCCTTATCAGATAGTTTATACACTTGATGTTTCTTTAATTGGAAATGGAACTGGCAGAAAGATAGTTTAAAGTTACTTAGAGAACCACCCTGACTTCCACCTAATCTTTGATATAGCCATGGAAGAAGGTACCATTTTGGGGTAATACAATGTAACCAGCCTGAGGAGAATCACTTGCAGAAACCATCTGGTCAGATAATTGGTTCATAGATATTGTCTTACTGGTCCCTAAGGGTTATTTTTCAACTTATTTTAAGTGTATTTTGTCAGTTCCTGCAGAGGCTAATGATGTGTGAAAACTTCCCCTTTCAGTACCTTTTTAAGGAACTTTGTAGTCTAGAGGAAGAGGAAAATATAAGTTACATAAGTGTGTTGGGTACTAATAACTGTTGTATAGAAAGGTATAAAAGAAGGGCAACAAGCATATTGAACTAAACAAAGAGAAGGCTGTATTATCTTTTTAAGGATGTTTAAACTTGAGATGGATGGTACAGTGTAGGTAAGGTCCTAGAGATGAAGAAGATAAGGATACAGGTAAGAAGGGACGCCTGGGTGGCTCAGTTGGTTAAGCAGCTGCCTTCGGCTCAGGTCATGATCCCAGCGTCCTGGGATCGAGTCCCACATCGGGCTCCTTGCTCAGCGGGGAGCCTGCTTCTCCCTCTGCCTGCCATTCTGTCTGCCTGTGCTTGCTCTCTCCCCCTCTCTCTCTCTGATAAATAAATAAAAAATTAAAAAAAAAAAAAGGATACAGGTAAGAATATTTCAAGTGGGAGAAAAAGGAGATGTGTGAAATATTTTAAGTCCAGTAGGGAGAGCATATGGAGAAGAGGTGGAAGATGAGACCAGCTATATTGGTTTGAAGGAGACCATAAAGCACCTTTTGTGCTTAGGAGTTTGCACTTTTATCTTGAAAGCTATGCTAGATTTCAAGCAGGAATGTAACTTGTGTTTTAGGACAACTTCAGCATTAGGGTAAGGGATAAATTAGAAGAAAAAAACCAGAGTGAAGGCAGGAATATCAAAAGTGAGCCATTGCTATAACATAATATAAACAAAAGATCGTAAGATCATGAACAAAGGGAGGTAGTGGCAGGCAGTGGGCATAAAAGAGGAAGCTAGTTTAAGAGATTTTAAGGATCTTTAAGATTAATAACTACTTTGATCAGTGATGAGTTACTGGTTTGTGGTTTGAGTTTTGGACACAGGAGACATCTAAGGATAAATATTTATAGGCTTTTTATATAAATTATATATATATATATATATATATATATATCCTGGAATTAATAACTAGAGAATTAAATTAATAACTAGAGAAAAATTCAAGATTTAACCAAAATAAGTATGAGTCAGGAGATAGAAGCAAAAGATGGATGGAGTGGGGGGAATACCAAGACTTTATGATTGCCCTGGGGGAGGAATACTGACACTGAGAAAGAATGACTTTGGACTGATCGTAGTTAAAACCAGTAGAAGGTGTCTAAAGAGATAGGTTATAAATCCAGAATTTATACTGGATTTCTAAGACTTGGGTGATGTTACAGATTAAAGTATTCTTTTTCTTTTTTTGTTTTCTGTTTGCTTTTAGTTTATAGTAAATTTGATAATAGAGCTTCAGTTTTTTAGATAGCATACTTTGGTTTGGTTACCTCTGGATCTTGTGGTTTTACCAGTTTTTCCTCTTTGAGTTGATGAAATTGTAGTGTTAAATTGTAACACTGAAATATTTTCATCCCTGAGTTCTTAAATTTGGCTTTCCCTAAATCTTACCATCAGATTGCCTTTATTTAGAGGCAGTCAGATACGGTCCTTCTGATTGTATGAAACTTGGAATGAAAACTTAAAACTTTGGTAATTTGGTTTTATAAAAACTTCTACTGTTCAGGAGTACTGTGTAACCATTTTCCATATTAGTCTGTTTTGTAAAACTGTGCCATTTGAAGCATCTATTCCCAGTTAATGTAGCTGTTAACAAAGGAATGTTATTTAATTCAGATCATATTCTGTGCTTTATTTTTTCTGTACTTTTTATATGCTGCTTTGCAGTCTTAGTTTTTTGAATTTAAATTTTTTAGGCAATATGAAAAGACTTTGGAGTAAGAAGGACTCAAGATGTAGTTCTTTGATTATATTAGTTATATGTTTCTTTGAACTTCATTCTTAATCAGTAAATTGTCATTTTTCCTTCAAGTTGCTGGTATGCCCTGTTCATTTTTCATAATGTTTGCAACATTTTATTGCATGTCTCTTCACCAGAACACTTACCCACCAATGTAAGAAATTGTTCTTTGTGTCCCTTATACATACCTGATCTGTAGAACAATTAAGGTTTTGTTTTTTTGTTTTTTTTTTAAGATTTTATTTATTTATTTGACAGACAGAGATCACAGGTAGGCAGAGGCAGGCAGAGAGAGAAGGGAAGCAGGGTCCCTGCTGAGCAGAGAGCCCGATGTAGGGCTTGATCCCAGGACTTTGGAATCTCCGACCTGAGCCGAAGGCAGAGGCTTTAACCCACTGAGCCACCCAGGCACCCCAAGTTAAGGTTTTTTTTTTTTTTTTTTTAAGATTTATTTATTTATTTGACAGAGAGAAATCACAAGTAGGCAGAGAGGCAGGCAGAGAGAGAGGAGGAAGCAGGCTCCCCGCTGAGCAGAGAGCCCGATGCGGGACTCAATCCCAGGACCCTGAGATCATGACCTGAGCCAAAGGCAGCGGCCCAACCACTGAGCCACCCAGGCGCCCAAGTTAAGGTTTTTTTAAAAAATATTTATCTGTTAGAACGAGTAAGCACGAGCAGGGTGAGGGACAGAGGGAGAAGCAGGCTCTCTGATGAGCAGGGAACCTGACGCGGGGCTCTCGAGGCTCCATCCCAGCACTCTAGGATCATGACCTGAGCCACAAAGATGCTTAACAGGCTGAGCCACCCAGGTGTCCTAAGAACTGAGTTAGATTAATTCAGTTATTGTTTAACTATTTTACAGAGGGCTCGGAATTAAATGAGCTGTATTAAGTGTCAGATCTGGAAAAGTTTTTTTACTTTCCTGACATCCAGAATGGGCATAATAAAAGGCTTATAATTAGCACTATGTACATACTGTCTGTAATGGAGAGGAGTAGATGTTGGTAATAACTGAATTACCGTGAATTTTTAAAGACATCACCAGGTGACGACTTTGCATATCCAGAAGCAGTTATGCAGTTACTATGTTTGACCCTAAAGGTTTTAATGAGGTCACTGTCTTTTTCATCATTCACTGATCCCATATTGACCAGTGATCTTCATAAGACCTGGGTTCCCAGTCTTGGTTCTTCTGCCACAAATTATTCAAGTCCCATTTGTATCTAGCCGTAAAATGGGAATACAGTGTTACCTTTTTCCTGGTATTGGTTAAACTAAATGTAAAATTCTAGCAAGTTATTTATGTACTAACATTGTATAATATTAAGAGAGTTCTTCATACTCAGATTATATAATAAGCAAAATAACAAAGGAGGAAGAGTGATGCTATAGCTTGAAAATTTCTGTTCTCTGTTGAAGTGGCAGAGCAGTTCCACATTGTTTTCCAGATTTGTAATCCTGTTCATTAATTTGTTGTGGAGAATGCCAGTCTGCTTAAGACTCTTCCCCTCCCTCCTGCGCTAGCATGCGCATACACACACTCTCTCTCTCTCTCTCTCTCTCAAAACTTCAAAAAAAAATTGTGGTTTTAAATGAGAATTTTGAGGGATGTCGGGCTGAATCAGTTGGAAGAACATGTGACTCTTGATCTCAAGATCATGAGTTTGAGCCCCATGTTGGGTATAGAGATGATCTAAATAAATGTTTTAAAAAATGAAGGTTTTGAGGAGCCAGATGGGAATTAAACTTGTTAAAAACCTATTTGGGGGCGCCTGGGTAGCTTAGTTGTTAAGCATCTGCCTTCGGCTCAGGTCACATGTTTGTGGTAGCCTCTCACTGTGTCTCTCTCTGTCAAATAAATAAACAAAAACAAAACTATTTTGTTTCTGTTTTGCTTCTGTTGAAGGTAGTTACAGGTTAACCTGCAATAGCCAACATTTTGGGTTGCTAAAGTGACGAGTGGTGTGTTGAGGTGCAAAGCCATATATTTGTATATGGCTGTCATTTTCAGAAATAAATATAAGACCTTTTTTCAAATTCAGGTTTGATATATAATACTGTATGTAGACCTTATTGCTAAGTATACTTTTCCTTTGTGAAAATAAGGCTCTAGAACATTTGGTTTCTGGTTAATTTTTCAGTTCTTTGGTGCCTTAAATAAAATGGGATCTAACTAAATAAGGGTTCATTGTTCTGTAAGAAATTTTGATTGTGGTGTTTTAGTAATGTGAACTGAATTGTGGAATGATTTGTATTCTCTCTTGCAGCATAAACAGGTAATCTTGTTTCATGTTAAAGAAATGCTTAGAAAATAGAAATGTTACGTGCATTATTTAGCATTAGTATTTTAAATACCAGAGTTAAGCAAATTTTTCTTTTCACCAGAATGACAGCCCATATCAAGGCGGTGTATTCTTTTTGACAATTCATTTTCCTACAGACTACCCCTTCAAACCACCTAAGGCAAGTATTTACCCCCAAAATCCATTAGTAAATAAGATCTGTGCAATATTTCAGAGGAGTAGAATATTCTTAGAAATCAAGGTTCTACATACGTAAGGCTAAATTGGGGTATGTACATGTAGTGACTAGGAATAATTAAGGCTAAATACATATGTATTGAGTCACTAATACAGAATGATGACTTTTAACCTTTAGTTAAGAGAGCAGTTAGGCCTGGATTTGAACTTTGTAAATGGAGATAAGAACTGACTTATCCTTAATGTTGCAGGACTCTGATACATTATGTGGAAGGTTTTTTCCACTGTTTATTATGCTCATAGAGATGCATATTATTAACCTTTGTAGTAGTAGGCTTCAAGTATTAGCTTCCTGTGCATTTGCCCATAGAGTTGCTTGATGCACTAAGGTGACTGGTCAACAGTTATTAAAAACATAAGGTCTTGACTTTCAGAACAGTTAATGGAAAGCAAACCTATATGAATTCAACATAGAAATAACAAAACATTGGCACTTCAGCAATCTTTGCAGTCCCATTATAGGTGCAGTGTAATAGTTACTTCAGATGAAACACTTTCATGATTCAGATTTGTATTTTATGTACAGTGGAAATGCAGACTAAAACACATACTTTTGTAACTTGATACTTTAAATAAGTTGGTCTGTAAATTTTGTTTACAATCTGAAGTTCCTTTATTTTTTAATGAATATTGATTACTGTTAACTATGTTCTTTTGATACTCCTGACATGGTAGAGCCAAAGTTAACCTTCAGAATATGCCATCATATCATTAAATAATAAAATTTTTGCCCCAAAGTTATGTTTTTTATTTTAAGTAAAGAGAGGGAGGTCCTGGAAGATCTTGATCAGAATATACAAACCAGTTTCTGTAATTTTTAGTCTATAAATGTATTAGTAGGTTTTAGCCATTTGAGAGAGAGAGAGAGTGTGTGTGTGTGTGTGAGTCACACAGTATTGTAAGCCTGGCTTAAAAGTCTTCTGTTTCAGATTAGGATGCTTATTTTCACTTGGGAAAAATAACATTTTTATTTATTTTAGGTTGCATTTACAACAAGAATTTATCATCCAAATATTAACAGTAATGGCAGCATTTGTCTCGATATTCTAAGATCACAGTGGTCTCCTGCTTTAACTATTTCTAAAGGTAAAGTACTTTTAGAGAAAGAGCCCTGAGCTCCTCTGATTTTCAAATTAAAGGAGTTTCATTGGGGCTTCTGGGTGGGTCAGTCAGTTGGGCATCTGCCTTGGGCTAGAGTTGGGGTTCTGGGACCAAGCCCCATGTTGGGCTTCTTGCTCAGTGGGGAGCCTCCTTCTCTTGCTCCCCCTGCTTGTGTGCCCATGCTCCCTCACTCACTGTTTCAGTCAAATAAATGAATAAAATCTTAAAAAAAATAAAGTTCCATTTTGGGCCTACTTCCATTTTATGCCAATATTTTGGTAAGAGGTGGAGAAGGGAAAAAAGTTACATCTATTTGTGCTTTTAGCAGTATTGATTAAAGACTTTGTGGGGAAAAGTTAAAATTCAAATTCGGATATTGGCATTATTTGCAAATAATAGTTAAGTTTTTTTAATAGATTTCTGTAGTATTTTTGAGTCCTAGGCCACTCCCATCTCAACTCCCGCTTCTGCTTTTTATAAAATGGTAGATCTGAGGTTTTTTGTTTTCTTAAAGATTTTATGTATGTATTTTACAGAGATCACAAGTAGGCAGAGAGGCAGAAGAGAGAGAGGAGGAAGCAGGCATGCTTCCCAGGACCCTGGGATCATGACCTGAGCCGAAGGCAGAGGCTTTAACCCACTGAGCCACCCAGGCGCCCCAGATCTGATGTTTAATAGAACTTTTAAATCTTGGTTTCCGTTATAAGAAAATTCTGGTTTTGCATTCTTGTGTTTCTTACAGTATTTTTTAGGTAAAAAGGCTTTTAAAGCAACTTGGGTAGTGTTGTTTAATAGATTGTTCCTACCTAGTAATAAGCTAAAATTAGAGTCTTGGAAATGTTGCTAGAGTAATTCTGGTCTTCTACTTTTAATAAGGGTCCATTAGGTGTCATCTCAAATAGGTTATCCAGTCTCCACATGAATATCCCAGATAAGAGATTGAGTGCCTTCATCTTTCCTCCATTTTGAATGACTATGGTGGCTTTTGTCACCCCCCCCCCACACACACACACACACAAATGACCTACAACAAACTGCATAATGGGAAGTTGGCCTTCCAGTAAATTTTGTGTTTTGGTGTTGATGTAGCATTCCTTAGTACAAAAAATGAGGGTTTTATACTGTTACTAATTAAGACAGTATTTCAAATATGTTTGTACAATGAATTTGAAATTACTCTTAGAGAAGGAAAAAAATCAGTTTTGGTGAATGCTGCTGTAATTTCGAGTGTGACATAAATTTAGATGTTTTTCACCTTTTTGGGATACATTCCAGTTCCCTTGCAAATCAAGCTCTCTTAATACCACAGTACAGTACAGATACTATATAGATACAGTATCAAGAGTATCTTAATACTAGGTTCCAGGTTTATCACTTTTGGGAATAAAACTCAACACTGTGTTCCCTTTATACGTGCTCTCCTGCCTTTTGGCTGTAATACATTACATTAGTACTGTCTTTCATGGTAATGTTATCTTTGAAGATTTTTATAACTACTCTGAGCTTTTATATGTTAAAATTTTAAAACATTTTTGCAGTGTCTGGCACATAGCAGGAGTACAGATTGAATTAGATACATGCTATGTGGTGCTTTATATCTTTCCAAGTTCATATATTGAATAGGTCAAGGTAAGAACTAGAGTTGAGAAGACTCACTGAGTTAATAGAGCTAGATCTCCATATTGATTTAATGAGTACTGTTAGTTTATAAATTCAAGGAGTGAAACAGTGGAGCAGTTGGGAGTTTTTGTGAATATCCCTGAGTGTAGGGCAAAGATTGTTTTTTTCTTTTTTCTTTTTTCTTTTTTTTTTTTCTTTTTAAATCTTTAAGTAATTGCTGCTCTCAACATGGGGCTTGAACCCACAATCCCCAAGATGAAGAGTCACACACTATCCTGACTGAGCCAGCTGGCTCCCAGAGAATGGATTTTTTTCATCATGCCTAACAGCTGAGAATAATACTGCACAGGTGTTCTGCATATGCTTTGTTAGATTTCCTCCCTTCATAGTACCAAGAAACTCCAGTTACTTAAATTTTAATGCCACTTTTAAAAAATGATTATTAATAAACTGATATAGCATCATTTGAATATCTGAGAACTCCTGAGTTGGGCAGAATTTTTTTATAGCTAGTCAGTACTAAATTTGATCCCAACAAAACTCTGTTTTTAGCATTCCTTATCTACTAGGAGTTTATCTCCTATGAAGCAAAATCTCTATACAGACTTGTTTCATTGACATTAAGATACAGGCTAAAAAATCTTTTGAGGATTGAGGTTTTTAATAATATGATTTTAAATATACTTTTATTTATCCAAATTCCCAATGCTGGGTAACAGACTTTTTTTTTTTTTTTTTAATTTGCAGTTCTTTTATCCATTTGTTCACTGCTATGTGATCCAAACCCAGATGACCCCCTAGTGCCAGAGATTGCACGGATCTATAAAACAGACAGAGATAAGTAAGTATATAGTAGTTAAAGGAAATAATATAGAGTGATGTAATGAGCTAGGCTTACACTCTGTTGTAAGTTGTGGCAGTGCCAAGAAGATTTGATGGTTTATTTCTGATAAGATAATAAAGTGTACAGAAAGGTAGTTTTTGAAATGGGATATTTTTTAAATAGTTTTTAGTTTATGTGACAGTGAATAGCCTGTCTAAAACGTTCTATTTTTCTAACATGGTCATTGCTTTGTCACTGGGAAGAAAGCAAAAATTTTCCTTACCCCAATTACGTTTTTAAAACAAATACTGGTACTGTCAAAATTTATCTGAATTTCTCAAATACTTGAATTATCTTTGTGTACAACTCCACCATTATAACTTTGTTGTATGTTGTAATTAACGCTAAGTATACTTGTTCAATTAGGTACAATAGGTTAGCAAGAGAGTGGACAGAGAAATACGCTATGTTGTAGGGTAAGAGGATCTGCACTCTATGGTGCGCTTATTCATGGTACTGCCAGCACTCGAGTGCTGCATGTTTTAAGGCACTGTATTAACTAACAAAAGGTAACGTGACAGTTTTTTTAAAACTGTACAGTTAACTGCTTGATCTGTTTAGTGTGAAAGTATACCCAGTAGTCATTATTGCTTGAGAAAATTTTTGCATGGCAAAGCAGTTATATATAGCAGAAGTAAGAAATTAAAGTTTAAGTAGTATCTTTCTCAAACTACCATGATATTTACATTCTAAATTTGGTATATTTTAACCTTTATACCAGTACTACATGGAATGTGGTGATTTAGTTCAAATTTGGCCCAGAAATAATATAAGGGGAAGATACTTTTTTAATAAAGTCTCTACGCATCTAAACTAAATATTCATTACTGACAAGCATGCATTAATATCAGCTATACTTTGTGTGGCTCCGTGTATGCTAAATGAAACCTTTGTTTCAAAGTGCTGGCTTTTTGAGAGGGTGTCTTTAAATAAGGTAACCATGAATGGTAGAAAGAACTTCTGTATGCCGAAGTTTAGAAAAATGGTTGAACCATGTTTAGTTCTTGGTTTGAAATGAAGCTAGTTAATATTTTACAAAGTGTAAACCAGAAATACAAATCTAAAAGTTCTCTTGTGCCCTTTGATGTATATTTACTTCTTAAAGTTCTCACTATAATTTTTGGTAAGTAGCCTATGGCATGGATGTAATACAGGGAGAAATTGATAGCATTTGTCAATATTAGTGATGTTCCTCAGTAATAAATAACCTTGCTTGTGTGTGAATTATCTGTTGATCTTTTAAATAGATGCCCCCAAATTGTACCCCTAGTGGAAATTCCCATTTATCTGGTCTTAAGTGGGGCTTGTTAGCTCCAGTCACCACCCTTTCTCAAAGTAACACATAAGTGTTCTAATTAACACATACATACCAGTCCCACCCACATCCCTCTTGAAAATTCCTTTTTTTTCCACCCTCCCCAGTGTCTAATCTTCTACCTGTGCTTAACTCTCAAAGGTATTTTCTGATTACTCAAGCTCTAGTAATTTCTCAAGGTGTAGGATTCAGATAAAATTGTTTGGTTCCAGCTTTGATGGAAATTTTATAGATGGTTCAGAATCTGTGTTGCACTCTGACATAAGTCCATTATAAACTGTAAAATACTTTTTTAATGTTAAAATTTGTTGTAATGGATACTAATTACAGAATTTCTAATAGAACATTTAACTCAGTGGTAGGGGAGAGAAAATTGGTCTTTGATTTTTGTTAGCCTCCCCAATCTCAGTGTCCCCTTATTGTGTCTATTAAAACACTTTCAGTGTATTGGAACATTGTATTAGAAGCATAAGGCTTCCATTTCCCACATTGCTTTTTTTCCTAGTTGGCTTTCTAATCATAAACCTGAGAGATGACTCCATGATGAGTCTGGAGATAAAACAGAAATCTTTCCTTTTAAGTATTAAGAATTCTTTAACTTTTTAAGTAACATCTTCTTTATTTACAGGTACAACAGAATATCTCGGGAATGGACTCAGAAGTATGCCATGTGATGCTACCTTAAAGTCAGAATAACCTGCATTATAGCTGGAATAAACTTTAAATTACTGTTCCTTTTTTGATTTTTCTTATCCGGCTGCTCCCCTATCAGACCTCATCTTTTTTAATTTTATTTTTTGTTTACCTCCCTCCATTCATTCACATGCTCATCTGAGAAGACTTAAGTTCTTCCAGCTTTGGACAATAACTGCTTTTAGAAACTGTAAAGTAGTTACAAGAGAACAGTTGCCCAAGATTCAGAATTTTTTTAAAAATGGAGCATGTGTATTATGTGGCCAATGTCTTCACTCTAACTTGGTTATGAGACTAAAACCATTCCTCACTGCTCTAACATGCTGAAGAAATCATCTGAGGGGGAGGGAGATGGATGCTCAGTTGTCACATCAAAAGAAGCAGCATTATTCTAGCATCCAGTCTTTTTTTAAGCCTTCCACTGTTAGAGATTTGAGGTTACATGATATACTTTATGCTCATAACTGATGTGGCTGGAGAATTGGTATTGAATTTATAGCATCAGCAGAACAGAAAATGTGATGTATTTTATGCATGTCAATAAAGGAATGACCTGTTCTTGTTCTACAGAGAATGGAAATTGGAAGTCAAACACCCTTTGTATTCCAAAATAGGGTCTCAAACATTTTGTAATTCTCATTTAAATTGTTAGGAGGCTTGGAGCTATTAGTTAATCTATCTTCCAATACACTGTTTAATATAGCACTGAATAAATGATGCAAGTTGTCAATGGATGAGTGATCAACTAATAGCTCTGCTAGTAATTGATTTATTTTTCTTCAATAAAGTTGCATAAACCAATGAGTTAGCTGCCTGAATTAATCAGTATGGGAAACAATCTTTTGTAAATGCAAAGCTGTTTTTGTATATACTGTTGGGATTTGCTTCATTGTTTGACATCAAATGATGATGTAAAGTTCAAAAGAGTGAATATTTTGCCATGTTCAGTTAAAAGTGCACAGTCTGTTACAGGTTGACACATTGATTGACCTGATTTATGCAGAATTAATAAGCTATTCGAATAGTGTAGCTTTAGTATGCTGCACATGATACTGGCAGCCCTGGAGTTCATAGATGGACTTGGGACCCAGCAGTTTTGAAACATGTATGTGGAGTTTGAGAAATTTATTTTCCAGGTGCAACCCCCATCTAACTAAATTTTTTTCTTCACCTTGTACACTCGACAGCTGAAGAAACCATAACATGGGAGTAATAATGGGTCAAAATTTACAAAATAAAGTACTGTTTTGGTGTGGGAGTTGTCATGAGGCTGTGTTGAAGTAACTTAACTATGTGGGATATTGAATATCCATTGAAATGGATTTGTTCAGCCATTTACATTAATGAGCATTTAAATGCAACAGATATCATTTCAGGTGACTTAACATGAATGAATAAAAGTCAATGCTATTGGATTATTTTTTGTTTGACAAGTGCTATCTGTGCCACTAATTTAACTTCTGTAGTAACAAGGGCATTATCATTCTTCACCCTTCTTAATCCTGACCCTAAAGTTTTACTTTTTTCCTAGTTATTTTGATTTGTCCATTGCTTTCTTAAAATCTTGTATTTATTTCTAGCACATCTGTGACTTTTCTTCACTTCCACATTTTTGCACTGCTTACATTTATGTGCATTCTTACTCCTTGTCTGCATACAGATGTGGAAAGCTAGATAAAATAAATGTTAAAGCTTGATTTTTTTATAAACATTTTAATACATAGTTTGGACATGGTTTATTGACTTAAGGTTTTTCTCTAAACTGCAAGTGAAATGCATGCCTTCCGAAGATGTTCTGGCTTTGTTAATTCTGTAATTTAAGCATTTCATTGAGAAATATCAACCCAGCTATACAATTTTCCAATGAGTGAATTTTTTTCGTTTCATCTTTTACTTAAAAATTACTCCTTAAAGGTAGATGTCATACTGTTAAAGCTATTTTGGACTCAACTTACAAATACAAAATTAGTAGCCTACTGCTCCGTAAGGTAAGAAATACTGTTCTTTTGCTCTATTTTCAAAATAATTACTTCTGATTCTATACTCTCAAAATAATAGCTTTAGTAGGCATATCACTGAAAGCCAGCTGTGAATAAACAGTTTGTCAGAGCTTCTGAATTCCTTTTCAAGTTGATCTTTCTTTTTAGCCATAGACAACCTTTAAGTATAGATAGAGATAACTTAAACCATTGATTGTCATAATAATTACTAGATGTGTCCAGTTCTCTGTATCTTTGATTTGATGCTTTCTATGACATTTCTTATGTCACTTCTAAGGGAATAAGCCATAAAGGCTTCTCCAGGTTTAAGAGAACAGTAAAGTACCTGGAAAAACCAACATTTCTGAATGTATGGACACTGAACTTGAGATCATCTCCAATGAAACCTTCAAACGAATCCAAGAATTTGCCCTTTCCCCCATATATATTACTAGTGCCATGTGTAGGACTGGATGCATATTAGAAGATTAAAAATTGATTTTGGTTCTTATATTTCCTAGGTCTTTTTCATGCATAAGGTCAAATTTTTAATAATTTCTCAATCTATGAGGATTATAGTCCAGCTGACCTGTTATGGTAAATTATATTCTAAGTGACTCATTTTTCCTGGGCAAGTTTGCAATGTGATACCAGATTTTTTAAAAAGCTTGTTAGTTTGCTTTTTTTGTGTGGGTGTACTCACAATTTTTTTAAAAGTATGAACCACAGTTATCTAGTGGTCTCAGGGGTAGTGAAACACTCACTTTTTTTTTTTTTTTTTTTTTTAATGGCTTAGTTAAAATATGCTTCAGTTACTGATCATGCTGTGTTAGTGATTTTGGAGGTGACTCAAATTAGCCGTGATTTGTGTTGGCATAACAAAACTGTTAAATGATTGTTGATTACACTTAAGTGAATTTGTCTTCTATTTTATGAGGAAACCAGTACAAGTCACTAAATATTGTCTTAATAGTGACATCTGCATAACACTTGTAATAGCTAAGGTTAATTGAGCTTAAAGGAATTGTTACCATTAAAGTCTGTGTTTAAAGACACTTCGGTCTCAGTAATTCCAGCTAACATGAAATCCACACTTTAATACTGTGTCTATTTTGAACCTTTTAAAATAGCAGTTACAAAACTGGTTTATAAAAAAGTAAGACTGGTTCTCAAAGTGTGGTTCTAAGACCTAGTCATCAGTATCATTTGGGAAGTTCTTTAGAATGGAAATTACCAGACCACACTCCAGGTCTACAGATTGAGAAAACAGAAACCCAGTGGTTGGTTTTAAAAAGCCATCCAGGTTGATTCTGAAGTCTGCTGCTAGATCTGACAGCCCACAGCAGCAGTCCTTGAGCCTTATCAGTAGTTACTTGACACGTCTTGCTGTTCCACAGGGATAAGAGAACTTCTCTTGGATGCCCAAATACATTTCCATCTTTATAAATATCTGACAAGTTTATAGCACTTTGAATTACAAATAATGTACATCCTACAGTTAGTCTAACCTAGCGACTTTGAAATTTATGACAAAAGATAAAACTTTATATAACTCAACCAATGGCCAAGTATTTAAAGAGTAACCAGGTACAAACGTTGGCTAAGTGTTGGTTGAAAATGGAAGCAAAGATTTGAACACTGGTCTGATTCTGTGGCCTTCACATTGCTTGGTTTTTTATTTGTACCCCCTGCCTTGGGGGAAGTGAGTGAAAAGGTAAAATCTGATGTTTAGGGTGTTCACAGTATTCATTGGGTTTAGCATGTATTAAACATACTCGCAAATAGCTATTAAAGGTTTCAACGGTCCCAGTGTAATATAAATAAATTGTGAAGGTATTTGAAAATAGGATTTTAAAGCATGACCACCTCTGAACCCAACCCCCCAAAAAGAGTTAAATGGAAGAACTGTGAAAGACCAGAACTATGGTTTTCTAGAAAGGCTAGGAAGATTGTTTTCTTTCGTTCTTCAGTAATTACAGTTTTGCATTTTTTCCTGCTACCTTAAAACTATTTGATCCTTTTTTGCCTCATTTTGAAGAATTCATGATTTTTAACTCTGGCACACTTTCTAGTAATTGCTCTTTTACATGGAATTTTAGTTAAGATCCCATTGTCCATTGTCTAGCCAAATTGTTCACTTTCTGAATGAAATTTTTTAAATTTGAAGAGCCCTCAAAGTTTTCCTGTACTGAAAATGGTTTTATGAAATAATTAATTTTCATTGTGCATACTATATTTTGTGAGCCTCTTAAATAACTCAGTACCTTGTTATATTAAATTTGAATAGTGTCAAGTAAGACCAAACTGGAGTTTCGTGCTCTTGTTGCTTAAAGAGAACATAGTTAACTTGTCATTTGCTGACCTCCCAGCTCTCTTTCCTAAACTCCTGTATAGCTCCTTATAATCCACCTGGCTAACTGAAAGGTACCTTCAAAGTGTCTAAAACCCACTTGATTTTCTACACAGATGCACACACCACTACCTCTTCTTGGGCTCAGTAAATACTGAGTTGCACTGGTCCAAAGCCTAGTCATCAGCCATGATTTCTCACACTTCTGCTTCCAAATTAAATAGCATTTTTTTCCTTTCAGGTCCACTTTTAATTTTTACTCAGTCTACCTATTCCCTGTATTTACTGCTGCCACCATGGTATAAAGCTTAATCACCTCTTGGGTTATTGCAGTAGGCGCCTCAGTGGTCTTCCCTGCTTTTTATTTGGCAGCAGTTTGTCCCACATGTAACACCCCGGATAACCAATCCCTTTAAACCTCACTTCACGTCATCACTGCAAATCTAAACATTTCCCATCTCATTCAGAGTAAAAGCTGAAATAAGGTGAACCACAAGTTGTAATGACTTTTCCTACCACCTCTGCTTCTCTAGTATACTCTACCACGCCCCCAGTTCCTTCAGCTCAGGTACACAGACCTCTGGTAAGATTTGAACATGGGGAACTCTTCACCTTAAGATGTCTGCCCTTGAGATTGATTCCCTTTGCCTAGAATTATCTCAGATGCCATTTGGCGCTCTCTTTGTAAGTGTTCAAATGTCAAACTTCAGAGTGGTGTTTCTGAACTATCTTACATAAAACACCAACAGCCCTGCCATTTTAGAGTGTGCCATGGCATATTCAGTATTATCCACCTTGCATGTAGTATTTGTTTCTTCAACCCTATCACAGAATGTAAGCCATTAGAATGGATTTTGTGTTTTGTTCTGCTACATTCGTCAGTGACCAGATGACTGCCTGACTGGCATGTTGTTCAGTGGCCAAATATTTAATAGATGATTATGAACTAAATGACAGACTTCACCAAAAATATTCCTTGCTATATTTTTAATTCTAAACGTACAAAAAATATATATACACTATAAAAAAAAATACAGTAGTTCTCCCTTGCACACAGTCTTAATTAACTCAGGATCACCTGTGGTCCAGAAGCAGATCATCATCCAGTCAGGAGGTCAATAGTAGCCCAAGTACATCACATTTATTTAATCCCATCACGCAAGCATTTTAGTCTCCTATCACAAGGGTGAGCACAGTACAATAAGATAATTTTCAGAGAAAGACCACATTGATGTAACTTTATAAGCTGTTAGAACAGCATATTGTTAAAATTGTTAGTTTACTTTTGTTACTGTACCTAATTTATAAATTAAACGTTATGGTAGGTCTGTATATATTGGAAAATAAATAGTACATAGAGGTACAATACTTTTCAGCAGTTTGAGGCATCCACTGGAGGTCTTTGAACTTATCCTCCACAGATAAGGGAGACTGATGAAATGAATGGAAACTTAACGTACACTCTGGCCACTGTAAGAAAAATAGCATCACAGTCAGTAGATGAACAGTTCAGTTTCCATTAGTATGGATGATTATCTTGACCAACTCTCCTGTAAAAGAACTACAGTTACATTTTTCTTTTAATGTCTATAATCAAGAAAAGAGTACTCATAAGCCAAAAACAAATTGGAGCCAGGAGCCCAAAAAGAAAGAATATAGCCCGAAGCCCAACTTTCACCTCAAAAACAGTTGAAAAACCAAGTGAACTATAATATTTGTGACCCTGGCAAAGCACAGAATGCACCCAAAGAGTTGTGTCAAGTGAGAATACCCTCCTTAATGCATACAGTGAGGAGTCTGCATATTCTGGAACTTGGTGCTCTGTGGCAGGAGAATATTTTCTCAGAATCTGTAGAAATAGTTTGGTCTTTGTGAAAATTTGCAGCCCTGAATCTTACTACATAGGTGATCCCAGAATAATCAAGGAAAAGATTAAATTTTTTAGAAAGAGAGGAGCCAAGTACTGGCAGAAGCAAACACTCTGCAGGGACTCAGTAAGTAATAAATAGCTCACAGTTAACATATCAGAAAGAAAAATATATATATATATACAAAGGAATATAGCACCATGAGTGGGAGCCAGGTGACCTGCAAAAATTTCAGATACTAAAAATACCAGACCATCAAAAATTGGGAAGAAAGAAGTAAAACTATATTCACAGATGGCAATGAAAATCCTAAAGAATAACAATTTTAAAAATTATTAGGGCTGAAAATGGAATTCATCATTGCAGGGTACAAATACCACAAAATCAATTGGTGGTTATTCTATAACCAGCAATGATCAATTGTAAATTCCATTTACAATAACATCAAAAAGAATAAAATAGGAATACATTTAACCAAGGAAGTTTAAAACTTGTACACTGAAAACTACAAAACATTTCTGGAAAAAAAAGAGTCCTAAGTAAATGGAAAGACTTCCCGTGTTTGTGGATTAGATTTATTATTAAGATTACAAGGATCCTCAAAGCAATCTACATCTTCAATGCAATCCCTATCAAAATCCTAATGACTTTCTGCAGAAATGGAAGATTTTAAAATTCATAGAGAATTGTAAAAGAGCACAAAGAGCCAAGCAATCTTGAAAAAGAAGAGCAAAGTTTGAGGGCTCATACTTCCTGTTTCAAAATTTACTGCAAAGTTACAGTGAGAGTATGGTCTTAGCATACAGATAAAACATAAGACCAATGAAATAGAACTGGGAATACAAAAATAAAACCATACACATCTGCAGTCAATTGATTTTCACCAAGGGTGCTAAGACCTTTCAATGTGGAAAGAATAGTCTTCAACAATTAGTTCTAAGACAACTGGAATATTCACGTGCCCCCCCCAAAAAAAAGGATTTTGTGCAAAAATTAACTCAAAATGGACCAAGATCCTAAATGTAAGATCTACAGCCATAAAACTCTTAGGAGGCATAAATTTTATGACTCTAGATTGGCAAATTCTTAGAAATGATACCAAAACCAAAAGCAATGAAAAAAAAAATAAGTTGGACTTACCAAATTATAAACTTCTGTATGTCCAAAGACAGTACCAAAGTGAAAAGACAACCTACAGGGTGGGAGAAAATATTTCCAAATCATCTATCTGACAAAAGTCTAGTTTGCAGAATATATTAAGGATCTTTAAAACTCAGCAAAAAGACAAAGTGACCCAACTTAAAAATGGGCAGAAGATTTTAATATTTCTCCGAAAAAAGATCTACAAATGGCCTGCAAACCTATGAAAAAGATGTTCAACACCATCAGTTATTAGAGAAATGCAAGTCAAAACCACAATAAGATACCACTTTGTATCCACTAGGATGTCTATAATTTTTTTTAACGGAAAATAAGTGAGGATTTGGAGAAATTAGAGCCATTTTACATTGCTGGTGGAAATGTAAGATGATGCAGCTTCTATGGAAACCAGGTTGACAGTTCCTTAAAAATTTAAACACAGAATTACCACATGACCCAGCAATTCCATTCCTAGATACATACTCCAAATAATTGAAAACAGAAATTCAAACAAATGTTTGTACATTAATGTTCTTAGCAGCATTATTCACAATAGCAAAGGTGGAAAAAATGGATGAATGAACAAATTATCATATATTCATATTCTGGCATATTATTTTGCCATAAAAAGGAATGTACTGATGCATGATACAATGTGGATGGACCTTAAAGACACACTAAGTGAAAGAAGTCAGGAGAGTTCAATATTGACTTCTGAGGAAGATGGCAGAATAGGAGGAACCTAAGCACATCTTGTACCATGGATACAACTAGATAACCACCACATCAGTGTAAATAACCAAGAAAACGACCTTAAGACTGGCAGAACAACTCTCCACAGCTAAATGTGGAAAGATGGCCCATCAAAGAGGGTAGGAAGGGTGGAGACCAAATTGGGAGCTAAATGGACCCACAGAACTGTCTGCAGGAGGGAGGGATGCCACAGGCACAGCAAGGAGAGAAGAGCAGGCCCCACAGCAGGCACCCCAGGCATGGAGGACCCATACTAGGAAGATGAATCTCTATACCATTCAGCCTTGAAAACCTAAGGGTCAAATTTCACAAGTCCTTACAATCAGTGAAACTTAAAACTTGGAACTTAAAAAAAATCAGTGGGCCAGTGTGAAAGCTGGGAGAGCAGGAGGAAACTGAGTCCCAACCCTTCAAGAGATAGCACAGTAAACAGTCTCACAGATATATAGCATAGAAGCAGTTTGAAAAATATTTGTGGTACACAGGAGGGAGATTTGTTTACTAATCTCAGAGCATGTGCTGGAGGGTCAGGGACCTCTGAGAATTTTCCAGGAACAAAGGAGCTGGAGGGCATCATTTGCCTCCCTTATCCTCCCTCCATAAACACACAGGCCGCCTGCAGGAACCAGCATGTTGTCAACACTCACTACCTAGCTTGTCTCCAAGTACTACCTGCAGTACTTCTGATGAGCTTCCCTCATCAGAAGTACTGCATCTCTGGCTAATGCCTGGTCTGACTCAAGCCCAAGGCAGCCCCAGACTGGCCCACCAACAACACAAAGACCAAACCCTACCAAAAACAAGCAAGGGAAGCCATTGCTAACTGGACTGAAGGCAAAAACAGCTCAATCACAACAGCTGGGTACATGCAACACACACAGGACACACCCCTGATGCCAGGTTCTGGTAAACGGGATATTGCACTGAGGGCACTGTAGAACCTATTCTTCATAAGGCCACTACTGTCACGAGTAGGAGACATAACTGACTTTCCTAATATATAGAAACAGACACAGACAAAATGAGAAGACAGAGGAGTACATCCCAAATGAAAGAACAGGACAAAATCTCAGCAAAAACCTAAATGAAATGGAGATAATAGGCCTGATGGATAACATAGTAATGGTAATAAAGATACTCACTGGCTTTGAGATAAGAGTGAAGGACCTCAGGGAAACCCTTAACAAAGAGAAAACATTTTAAAAAATGAACCAGTGATGAAGAACTCAATAAATGAAATTTAAAATACATTAGGTGGAATAAATAGTAGACTAGAGGAGGAAGAAGAATGGACTAGTGACCTGAAGGAAAGTGTAATGGAAAAACAATCAAGCTGAACATAAGAGGAAAAGAAAGAAAGAGAGAGAGAGAGAGAGAAAGAAAGAAAGAAAGAAAGAAAGAAAGAAAGAAAGAAAGAAAGAAAGGAAGGGAGGGAGGGAGGGAGGGAGGGAGGGAGGGAGGGAGGGAAGGAAGGAAGGAAGGAAGGAAGGAGGTTAGGGAACTTTGCAATATCCTCAAACCTAGTAACATTCATATTATAGGGATTCCAGAAGAAGAAGATAGAGAAAAGGGGGAACAACTCTTATTTGAAGAAATAACAGCTGAAAACTTCCTGAATCTGGGGAAGGAAAGAAGAATCCAGATCCAGGAGTGACAGAGAGCCCCAGACAAAATCAACCCAAGGACGTTCACATTAAGACACATAGTAAATAAATGGCAAAAAGTAATGATAGAGAATTTTATTATATTTTTTTGAGAGAATTTTAAAATCAGCAAGAGAAAAGAAATTAGTTACAAGGGAAACCCTATAAGACTACCACTGGATTTTCCAGCAGAATTTTACAGGCCAGAAGAGACTGAAATACAAAGAATAAAAGAATATTGTGAAAAATTACATGCAAACAAATTGGACAACCTAGAAGAACTGGATAAATTCCTAGAAACATAACCTACCAAAACTGAAGCAGGAAGAAATAGAAAATTTGAACAGACCAATTACCAGCAATGAAAATGAGTCAGTAATCAAAAAACTTCTAATAGTTGGGATGCCTGGGTGGCTCTGCCTTCAGCTCAGGTCATGATCCCAGGGTCCTGGGATTGAGCCCCACATCGAGCTCACTGCTCGGCAGGGAGCCTGCTTCCCCATTTCTCTCTGCCTGCCTCTCTACCTACTTGTGATCTCCGTCTGTCAAATAAATAAATAAAATCTTAAAACACACACACACACACACACACACACACACACACAAACCCTTCTAACAGTTAAAAGTACAGGACCAAATGGCTTCAAAGGGAAATTCTACCAAACATTTTAGAGATAGTTAATATCAGTTTTTCTCAGACTATTCCAGAAAGTAAAGAGGAAAGAAAGCAGCCAAATTCATTCTATGACGCCACGATTACCCTGATACCAAAACCAGAGGAAGATGCTACAATAAAAGAGAACCATAGGCCAATATCTCTGATAAACATAGATGAAAAATCATCAATAAAATATTAGCAAACCACATCCAATAATACATTTTAAAAAATCATTCACCACAATCAACTGGGATTTAATCCTCGGTTGCAAGTATGATTCAATATTTGCAAATCAATCAATGATGCATTACATCAATTTTTAAAAAAGGATAAAAACAATATAATCATTTCAATAGATGAAAAAAAAAGGATTTGACAAAGTACAACATTCATTCATGCTAAAAACCCTCAACAAAGAAGGTTTAAAGGGATCATACTTCAACATAATAAAGACCATATATGAAAAACCCACAGCTAACAACATCCTCAGTGGTGAAAAACTGAAAGCTTTTTGACTAAGATCCTGAACAAGATAAGGATGTCCACTTTTATTTAACATAGTGCTGTAAGTCCTAGCCATAATAGCCAGACAAGAAAAAGGAATACAAGGCATCTTAATAGGAAAGGAAGAAGGAAAACTTTCACGATTTGCAAATGACATACTATATATAGAAAACCCTAAAAACTCCACCAAAAAACTACTAGAACTGATAAATGATTTCAGTAAAAAAATCAACCTCAAAATAGATTAAGGAGCTAAATGTGAGATCAGAAACCATAAAAATCCTAGAAGAGAGCATAGACAGTAATTTCTCTGATATATAGCAGCATTTTTCTAGATATGTCTCCGGTGGCAAGGTAAACAAAAGCAAAAATAGACTACTGGAAACTACATCAAAATTAAAAGCTTCTGGGGACCCTGGGTGGCTCAGTCAGTTAAGTGACCAGCTCTTGGTTTCGCCTCAGGTCATGATCTCATGAGTCATGGTATCGAGCCTGACTTCAGGCTCTGCACTCAGCAGAGTCTGCTTGGGATTCTCTCTCTCTCTCTCCCCTCTTCCTCTGTCCCTCCCCCTGCTCTCTATCAAATTTTTTAAAAATAAAATAAAAACCATTTACATAGTGGAGGAAATAATCAAAACTAAAAGACAGCTTACTGAATGGGAGAAGACATTGCAAATTATATATCTGATAAAGGGTTAGTACCCAAAATATATAAAAACCTGATACAACTCAACACCAGAAAGTAAATAATTGAATTTAAAAATGAGTATAACACATTAACAGACATGTTACACATTAACAGACAATATATATGGGATATATATATCTGTATAGATATATATATGTATATATCTCCAACAGACATATGAAAAGATGCTCAACATCACTAATCACCAAGAAAATGAAAAGCAACACTACAACTAGATATCACCTCACATCTGTCAGAATGGCTAAAATCAAAAACAAAGAACAGTTGTTGGCAAGGATGTGGAGAAAAGGGAACCTTGTGCACTGTTGGTGGGAATGCAATCTGGAACAGCTACTGTGGAAGACAGTATGGAGGTTCCTCAAAAAATTAAAAATAGAGCTACCTTTTTGACCAGCAATTGTGCTACTGGGTACTTACCCAAAGAATATGAAAACACTAATTTGAAAAGATATATGTTTATTGCACCTCTATGTTTATTGCAGCATTAATTACAATAGCCAAAGTATGGAAACAGCCTAAATGTCCATCAATTGATGAATGGATAAAGAACTGGTATATACACAATGGAATGTTACTCAGCCATAAAAGACAATGAAATCTTGCCATTTGAAACAACAGGGATGGATCTAAAGATTATAATGCTGGTCAAAAATCAGTCAGAGAGGGGCACCTGGGTGGCTCCGTGGGTTAAAGCCTCTGCCTTCGGCTCAGGTCATGATCTTAGGGTCCTGGGATCGAGCCTCACATCAGGCTCTCTACTCAGGAGGGAGCCTGCTTCCCTTCCTCTCTCTCTGCCGGCCCCTCTGCCTACTTGTGATCTCTCTCTGTCAAATAAATAATAAAAACCTTTAAAAAAAAATCAGTCAGAGAAAGAGAGGTACCATATGATTTCACTCATGTAAGGAATTTAAGAACCAAAATAAAGAAAAACCACCATAAAGAGACAAACACACACACACACACACACACACACACACACACACACACCTCAACTATGGAGAGCAAACTGATGGTTACCAGAGAGGAGGTGGATGGGGGAATAGGTAAAATAGGTGAATGGTATTAAGAGCACACTTATGATGAACACTGAGTATAGAATTGTTGGATCACTATATTGTACACCTGAAACTAATTTAACACTACATTAACTGTACTAGAATTAAAATTTTTAAAAAATAAACATATGAGGAAACAAATCACATATTGTATGACTCCACTTATATGAATACCCAGAATAATGAAATCTATACAGATAAAAGCAGACTGATGTGTGCCAGCATTGTGGGGATTAGGGGTGGAGAATGGATATAGAGTTTTTCTTGTGAGTGATAAAAATAAATTGGAACTAGATAGAGGTGATGGATGCACAAATTGTAAATGTATTAAAAGCTGCTGAAGTATACATTTTGAAATTGTTTATATTATGTTACGTGAGTTTTGCCTTATATATAAAATTGAGGCAAAACTCATGTAACATAATATAAACAATTTGAAAATGTATACTTATTTATATATATAAAAATATATAAAATATAAGGAATAGATATTAACCAACACTGATGTAATGCTAGAAGTCCTAGCCTCAGCAATCAGGTAACAAAAAGAAATAAATGGCATCCAAATTTAGGGTATATTTTGGTCTGTTAGAAGAAACTGTATCCCAAAATTTTAAAGAAAGAAAACATATATATATATATATATATATATATATATATATATAGGGATAGAATATGACTCTAAAAATGAAAATTTAAAAATATTTTAAAAAAGGAATTGATGTGGGTGGCTCAGTGGGATAAAGCCTCTGCCTTCAGCTCAGGTCATGATCCCAGGGTCCTGGGTTTGACCCCCACTTTGGGCTCACTGCTCGAAGAGAGCCTGCTTCCCCCTCTCTCTCTGCCTGCCTCTCTGCCTACCTGTGATCTCTGTAAAATAAATACATAAAATCTTAAAAAAAAAAAAAAAGGAATTGATAAGGTAAGATGTTGCTTGAAAAAGGAGAGAAGAAAATATTTTAAAAATAGAAAAAGAAAAAAATTAATAACATTTTAAAAATTCTGCCCAAGGCCGAATTGCGCCACGCTTGCCAGGGGCCAGGCTATGTAATCTGTTCCGGTTTGCTCTTGGTAGCTTTTTGTTCCCTGAACACTTTCTGTACCACTTTGGAGGATAAGAATGAAGATGGTGGCCTGCCAATCTCCACCCCAGAGGAGCCAAGAGCTCGGTGGCCCTCAGAGAAAAGGAGTCAATCACACCTGTCTTCCTGGTTTCTGACCGTGCTCTATGCTCACCTGGCCTGTGACTGAGCGTTTCTATTTCTGACACACAGCCCCACTTAGAGTTCCTAAACCCAGCAGTTTCCTGCAGTGCATTCCCATGCCACTCCTCCCAACGGAGGAAGGAGGGTCTCCCCAGACCTGCTACTTGTGGGGTCCCTGCTCAAAAAGTAGTGGCCTGGGGCACCTAGGTGGCTCAGTGGGTTAAAGCCTCTGCCTTCGGCTCAGGTCATGATCTCAGGGTCCTGGGATAGAGCCCCGCATCGGTTCTAGGTGACTTACCCAGGGTTACTCGGCTAATAACGAAGATTGGGATTTAGGTCCAGGTAATCAAATTCCAGAGTCTTACTCCTAAATATTATGCCAGAAATAAAAGAAGTTTGAAGTATAAAGACCAAGAGACTATAAAAATGACAAGTCAGACTTGAAAAATAACCAGAAGCAGTATTTTCAGGAAAAAAAAAAGTAGAGTAATTGAAATTTCAACTCTTAGAATAGGTTTAATACCCAGTAGACACAGCTGAAGCAAGAATTAGAGCAGTGGTAACATAAAGAAATTCTGAATGTAGCACAGAGAAATGTAAAATATGAGAGTCTATGAAATATAGAAAGAAACATGAGTAAGTCTAATGTCTAATTGGTGCTTGAGTTCAATTTATTGCCTCTAGGTTCCAAATGCACTTTTCAACATACAAGCATACCTCATTTTATTGTTTCACAGATACGGTATTTTTTACAAATTGAAATTGTGGCAGCTGTGCATTGAGCCAGTCCATCAGCTCTATTTCTTTTTTTTTTTTTTTCAGTTTTATTTTTAATAAACATATAACGTATTTTTATCCCCAGGGGTACAGTCTGTGAATTGCCAGGTTTACACACTTCACAGCACTCATGATAGCACATACCCTCCCCAATGCCCATATCCCCACCACCGTCTCCCATCCTCCTCCCCCCAGCAACCCTCAATCTGTTTTTTGAGATTGAGTCTTTTATGGTTTAACTCCTTCCTAATCCCATCTTCTTTCATTTTTTTCTTTTCCTACTCCCCAACACCCCCCACATTGCATCTCCACTTCCTCATATCAGGGAGATCATATGATAGTCGTCTTTCTCTGATTGGCTTATTTCGCTAAGCATAATACCCTCTAGCTCCATCCACGTCGTGGCAAATGGCAAGATT
The DNA here is from genome assembly GCF_022355385.1 of Mustela nigripes. Taxonomy (NCBI): domain Eukaryota; kingdom Metazoa; phylum Chordata; class Mammalia; order Carnivora; family Mustelidae; genus Mustela; species Mustela nigripes. The sequence continues at coordinate 165,776,601 of NC_081557.1, read as the reverse complement.
TCATTTCTTTTGATGGCTGCATAGTATTTCATTGTGTATATATACCACATCTTCTTGATCCATTCATCTGTTGATGGACATCTAGGTTCTTTCCATAGTTTGGCTATTATGGACATTGCATCAGCTCTATTTCTAACAACAGCATTTACTCACTTTGTATCTCTGTGTCATAGTTTGGTAATTCTTTTTTTTTTTTAAATTAAGTTACATTTTTAATTTTTTTCTTTTAGTGTTCCAAGAGTCATTTTTATGCACCACACCCAGTGCTCCATGCAATATGTGCCCTGCTTAACACCCAAAAGGCTCACTAAACCCCCACACTCCTCCCCTTCAAAACCCTCAGTTCGTTTAGTTCATTTCTCAGAGTCCACAGTCTCTAGTGTTTCGTCTCCACCTCCAATTTCCCCCAACTCACTTCTCTCCATCTCCCAATGTCTTCAGTGTTATTCCTTATGCTCCACAAGTAAGTGAAACCATATGATAATGGACTCTCTCTGCTTGACTTATTTCACTCAGCATAATCTCCTCCAGTCCCATCTATGTTGATACAAAAGTTGGGTATTCATTCTTTCTGATGGAGGCATAATACTCCATTGTATATATGGACCATATCTTCTTTATCCATTCATCCATTGAAGGGCATCTTTCCACAGTTTGGTGATTGTGGACATTGCTGCTATGAACATTGGGGTACAAGTGGCCCTTCTTTTCACTACATATGTATCTTTGGGTAAATCCCAGTAGTGCAATTGCAAGGTCATAGCAAAGCTCTATTTTTAATTTCTCAAGGGATCTCCACTGTTTTCCAAAGTGGCTGCACCAACTTGCATTCCCACCAACAGCGTAAGAGGGTTCCCCTTTCTCCACATCCTCTTCAACACTTGTTGTTCACTGCCTTGTTAATTTTGGCCATTCTAACTAGTGTAAGGTGGTATCTCGACGTGGTTTTGATTTGAATTGCCCTCATGGCTAATGATAATGAACGTTTTTCCATGTGTCTGTTAGCCATTTGTATGTCTTCTTTGGAGAAGTGTCAGTTCATGTCTTCCGCCCATTTTTTGATGTGATTATCTGTTTTGTGTGTGTTGAGTTTGAGGAGTTTTTTATAGGTCTTGGGTGTCAGACCTTTGTCTGTAGTGTCATTTGCTAATATCTTCTCCCATTCTTTGGGTTGCCTCTTTGTTTTGTTGGCTGTTTCCTATGGTGTGCAGAAGGTTTGATCTTGATAAAGTCCCCAAAGTTCATTTTTGTTTTTGTTTGCTTTGCCTTTGGAGATGTGTCTTGAAAGAAGTTGCTCTGGCCCAGTCGAAGAGGTTACTGCCTATATTCTCCTCTAGGATTTTGACAGATTCCTGCCTCACGTTGAGGTCTTTTACCCACTGTGAGTTAATTTTTGTGTATGCGCAGTTTGGTAATTCTTACAATATTTCAATTTTTTTTCATTATTATATTTGTTATGGAGATCTGCAATCAGTGATAATGGCTTGCTCAAAGTTCAGATAATGGTTAGTATTTTAAAAAAAATTTTTTTACAAGATTTTATTTATTTGACAGACATAGATCACAAGTAGGCAGACAGGCAGGCAGAAAGACAGAGAGAGGGAGAAGCAGGCTCCCTGCTGAGCAGAGAGCCCCATGCAGGGCTTAATCCCAGGACCCTGAGATCATGACCTGAGCTGAAGGCAGAGGCTTAACCCACTGAGCCACCCAGGTATCCCAATGGTTAGTATTTTTTTAAATTTAGGTACATGCATGGCCTTTTTGGACATAACAGTGTTGCACACTTAATAGACTACGGCATAGTGTAAACATAACTTTTACATGCACTGAAAAACCAACAAATTAATCTGATTCACTTTATTGCAACACTAACATTATTGTGGTGGTCTGGAACCAAATCGACAATATCTCTGAGGTATGCCTGTATCCTTTGTGAGAAACATCTGAATTCCTTTAAGCATTTCTTATGAGCATAATGTTAAGCTTTCTCAGTAGAAGGTAATGGGGGGGATATTATAGGAAAACGAAAAAGTTCTCTAGCAGTTCATGGTGTGGACTGTTGTTTGCCTGGTATGGGTCTAAAGACATTCAATAAATGTCCACAGGCCTACAACACAATTCATAGGAGACTTTGCCACCTTGGCCAGGTGATCATCTTTTTGCAGACCTTGATATGGAAACCAATGTTCTTGTATGACCTATACACAGTTTCCTGGGTCTTGGAGTGTCTTACACCAGAACCCACTTCTACAAGCCTCAACACAGCCATGTGCCTCCCACTTGTAGTCCAGAGGTCCATATAGAGTTGCCACTTCTTCTGCAAATGAAGTAGGTTACCTGCAAAGAAACAATAAGTAGATCAACTAAAGAACGAAAATGAAATATTTCTCGGGCACCTGGGTGGCTCAATGGGTTAAAGCCTCTGCCCTCAGCTCAGGTCATGATCTCAGGGTCCTGGGATCGAGCCCCGCATCGGGCTCTCTGCTCAAGTGGGGGGCCTGCTTCCTCCTCTCTCTTTCTCTCTCTCTGCCTGTCTCTCTGCCTACTTGTGATCTCTGTCAAATAAATAAATAAAAATTGAAAAAAAAAAAGAAAATGAAATATTTCTCAATAAATCCTGGAAACAGAAGATAGTAGAATATTATATTCAATGCACTGAGGAAAAATAACTATCACCCTGGAATACTATATCAAGAAAAAGATCTTTCAAGAATAAGGATGAGGGAGTCAAGATGGCGGAGAAGTAGCAGGCTGAGACTACTTCAGCTAGCAGGAGACCAGCTAGATAGCATATCTAAAGATTGCAAACACCTGCAAATCCATCGGCAGATCGAAGAGAAGAAGAAAAGCAATTTTGGAAACAGAAAAACAACCACTTTCTGAAAGGTAGGACTGGCGGAGACGTGAATCCAAAGCCACGGGAAGATAGACCCTGGGGGGAGGGGCCGGCTCCCGACAAGCGGCGGAGCAACGGCGCACAAAATCAGGACTTTTAAAATTCTGTTCCGCTGAGGGACATCGCTCCAGAGGCTAAACCGGGGCAAAGCCCACGCGGAGTCAGCGTGGCCTCAGGTCCCGCAGGGTCACAGAGGGATCGAGGGTCTCTGAGTGTCACAGAGCTTGCGGGTATTGGAACAGGAAAGCCGGCTACAGAGACAGAGCCGACAGTAAGCTCGCAGCTTGGTGTTACCTTGAACCGGTCGCAGGCTCAGTGAGCTCTGAGCGCGGCCGGAGGTCAGGCAGATGGGAGTAACTGGGCGCTGTTCTCTGAGGGCGCACTGAGGAGTGGGGCCCCGGGCTCTCGGCTCCTCCGGGCCAGAGACCAGGAGGCCGCCATTTGTATTCCCGTCCTCTGGAACTCTATGGAAAGCGCTCAGGGAACAAAAGCTCCTGAAAGCAAACCTGAGCGGATTACTCAGCCCAGCCCCTGGTAAGGGCAGTGCAATTCCGCCTGGGGCAAAGACACTTGAGAATCACTACACCAGGCCCCTCCCCCAGAAGATCAACAAGAAATCCAGCCGAGACCAAGTTCACCTACCAAGGAGTGCGGTTTCAATACCAAGGAGAGCAGCAGAATTCCAGAGGAGGAGAAAGCAAAGCATGGAACTCATGGCTTCCTCCCTGTGATTTTTTTTAGTCATGCAGTTAATTTAATTTTTTTCTTTTTTTTTCTTTTTTTTTTCTCGTAAAATTTTACCCTTTTCTTTTTTAACGTTTTTTAACTAGTTTATCTAATATATATATTTTTTCTTTTTTATATTTTTCTTCATTCTTCTTTTTTTATTTTTTTCTTTTCTTTTTTCTTCTTTCTTCCTTTTTGAACCTCTTTTTATCCCCCTTTTCCCCCCTCACGATCTGGGATCTCTTCTGATTTGGTTAAAGCATATTTTCCTGGGGATGTTGTCACCCTTTTAGTATTTTACTTGCTCCTTCATATACTCTTATCTGGACAAAATGACAAGACGGAAAAATTCACCACAAAAAAAAAGAACAAGAGGCAGTACCGAAGGCTAGGGACCTAATCAATACAGACATTGGTAATATGTCAGATCTAGAGTTCAGAATGACAATTCTCAAGGTTCTAGCCGGGCTCGAAAAAGGCATGGAAGATATTAGAGAAACACTCTCGGGAGATATAAAAGCCCTTTCTGGAGAAATAAAAGAACTAAAATCTAACCAAGTTGAAATCAAAAAAGCTATTAATGAGGTGCAATCAAAAATGGAGGCTCTCACTGCTAGGATAAATGAGGCAGAAGAAAGAATTAGCGATACAGAAGACCAAATGACAGAAAATAAAGAAGCTGAGCAAAAGAGGGACAAACAGCTACTGGACCACGAGGGGAGAATTCGAGAGATAAGTGACACCATAAGACGAAACAACATTAGAATAATTGGGATTCCAGAAGAAGAAGAAAGAGAGAGGGGAGCAGAAGGTATACTGGAGAGAATTATTGGGGAGAATTTCCCCAATATGGCAAAGGCAACGAGCATCAAAATTCAGGAGGTTCAGAGAATGCCTCTCAAAATCAATAAGAATAGGCCCACACCCCGTCACCTAATAATAAAATTTACAAGTCTCAGTGACAAAGAGAAAATCCTGAAAGCAGCCCGGGAAAAGAAGTCTGTAATATACAATGGTAAAAATATTAGATTGGCAGCTGACTTATCCACAGAGACCTGGCAGGCCAGAAAGAGCTGGCATGATATTTTCAGAGCACTAAACGAGAAAAACATGCAGCCAAGAATCCTATATCCAGCTAGGCTATCATTGAAAATAGAAGGAGAGATTAAAAGCTTCCAGGACAAACAAAAACTGAAAGAATTTGCAAACACCAAACCAGCTCTACAGGAAATATTGAAAGGGGTCCTCTAAGCAAAGAGAGAGCCTACAAGTGGTAGATCAGAAAGGAACAGAGACCATATACAGTAACAGTCACCTTACAGGCAATACAATGGCACTAAATTCATATCTCTCAATAGTTACCCTGAATGTTAATGGGCTAAATGCCCCTGTCAAAAGACACAGGGTATCAGAATGGATAAAAAAACAAAACCCATCTATATGTTGCCTCCAAGAAACTCATTTTAAGCCCGAAGACACTTCCAGATTTAAAGTGACGGGGTGGAAACGAATTTACCATGCTAATGGACATCAGAAGAAAGCAGGAGTGGCAATCCTTATATCAGATCAATTAGATTTTAAGCCAAAGACTATAATAAGAGATGAGGAGGGACACTATATCATACTCAAAGGGTCTGCCCAACAAGAAGATCTAACAATTTTAAATAACTATGCCCCTAGCATGGGAGCAGCCAACTACACAAACCAATTAATAACAAAATCAAAGAAACACATTGATAATAATACAACAATACTAGGGGACTTTATAACACTCCCCTCACTGAAATGGACAGATCATCCAAGCAAAAGATCAACAAGGAAATAAAAGCCTTAAACGACACACTGGACCAGATGGACATCACAGATATATTCAGAACATTTCATCCCAAAGCAACAGAATACACATTCTTCTCTAGTGCACATGGAACATTCTCCAGAATAGATCACATCCTCGGTCCTAAATCAGGACTCAACCGGTATCAAAAGATTGGGATCATTCCCTGCATATTTTCAGACCACAGTGCTCTAAAGCTAGAACTCAACCACAAAAGGAAGTTTGGAAAGAACCCAAATACATGGAGACTAAACAGCATCCTTGTAAAGAATGAATGGGTCAACCGGGAAATTAAAGAAGAATTGAAAAAAATCATGGAAACAAATGATAATGAAAATACAACGGTTCAAAATCTGTGGGACACAACAAAGGCAGTCCTGAGAGGAAAATATATAGCGGTACAAGCCTTCCTCAAGAAACAAGAAAGGTCTCAGGTACACAACCTAACCCTACACCTAAAGGAGCTGGAGAAAGAACAAGAAAGAAGCCCTAAGCCCAGCAGGAGAAGAGAAATCATAAAGATCAGAGCAGAAATCAATGAAATAGAAACCAAAAAGACAATAGAACAAATCAACGAAACTAGGAGCTGGTTCTTTGAAAGAATTAATAAAGAATTAATAAAGAATTGATAAACCCCTGGCCCAACTTATCAAAAAGAAAAGAGAAAGGACCCAAATAAATAAAATCATAAATGAAAGAGGAGAGATCACAACTAACACCAAAGAAATACAAACTATTATAAGAACATACTATGAGCAACTCTACGCCAACAAATTTGACAATCTGGAAGAAATGGATGCATTCCTAGAAACATATAAACTACCACAACTGAACCAGGAAGACATAGAAAGCCTGAACAGACCCATAACCAGTAAGGAGATTGAAACAGTCATTAAAAATCTCCAAACAAACAAAAGTCCAGGGCCAGACAGCTTCCCGGGGGAATTCTACCAAACATTTAAAGAAGAACTAATTCCTATTCTCCTGAAACTGTTCCAAAAAATAGAAATGGAAGGAAAACTTCCAAAATCATTTTATGAGGCTAGCATCACCTTGATCCCAAAACCAGACAAGGATCCCATCAAAAAAGAGAGCTATAGACCAATATCCTTGATGAACACAGATGCGAAAATTCTCAACAAAATACTAGCCAATAGGATTCACAGTACACTAAAAGGATTATTCACCACGACCAAGTGGGATTTATTCCAGGGCTGCAAGGTTGGTTCAACATCCGCAAATCGGTCAATGTGATACAACACATCAATAAAAGAAAGAACAAGAACCATATGATACTCTCAATAGATGCTGAAAAAGCATTTGACAAAGTACAGCATCCCTTCCTGATCAAAACTCTTCAAAGTGTAGGGATAGAGGGCACATACCTCAATATCATCAAAGCCATCTATGAAAAACCCACCGCAAATATCATTCTCAATGGAGAAAAACTGAAAGCTTTTCAGCTAAGGTCAGGAACACGGCAGGGATGTCCATTATCACCAGTGCTATTCAACATAGTACTAGAGGTCCTAGCCTCAGCAATCAGACAACAAAAGGAAATTAAAGGCATCCAAATCAGCAAAGAAGTCAAATTATCACTCTTCGCAGATGATATGATACTATATGTGGAAAACCCAAAAGACTCCACTCCAAAACTGCTAGAACTTGTACAGGAATTCAGTAAAGTGTCAGGATATAAAAATCAATGCACAGAAATCAGTTGCATTTCTCTACACCAACAACAAAACAGAAGAAAGAGAACTTAAGGAGTCAATCCCATTTACAATTGCACCCAAAACCATAAGATACCTAGGAATAAACCTAACCAAAGAGGCACAGAATCTATACTCAGAAAACTATAAAGTACTCATGAAAGAAATTGAGGAAGACACAAAGAAATGGAAAAATGTTCCATGCTCCTGGATTGGAAGAATCAATATTGTGAAAATGTCTATGCTACCTAAAGCAATCTACACAGTTAATGCAATTCCTATCAAAGTACCATCCATCTTTTTCAAAGAAATGGAACAAATAATTCTAAAATTTATATGGAACCAGAAAAGACCTCGAATAGCCAAAGGGATATTGAAAAAGAAAGCCAACATTGGTGGCATCACAATTCCGGACTTCAAGCTCTATTACAAAGCTGTCATCATCAAGACAGCATGGTACTGGCACAAAAACAGACACATAGACCAATGGAATAGAATAGAGAGCCCAGAAATAGACCCTCAACTCTATGGTCAACTGATCTTTGACAAAGCAGGAAAGAATATCCAATGGAAAAAAGACAGCCTCTTCAATAAATGGTGCTGGGAAAATTGGACAGCCACATGCAGAAAAATGAAATTGGACCATTTCCTTACACCACACATGAAAATAGACTCAAAATGAATGAAGGACCTCAATGTGTGAAAGGAATCCATCAAAATCCTTAAGGAGAACACAGGCAGCAACCTCTTCGACCTCAGCCGCAGCAACATCTTCCTAGGAACAACACCAAAGGCAAGGGAAGCAAGGGCAAAAATGAACTCTTGGGATTTCATCAAGATCAAAAGCTTTTGCACAGCAAAGGAAACAGTTAACAAAATCAAAAGACAACTGACAGAATGGGAGAAGATATTTGCAAACGACATATCTGATAAAGGACTAGTGTCCAAAATCTATAAAGAACTTAGCAAACTCAACACCCAAAGAACAAATAATCCAATCAAGAAATGGGCAGAGGACATGAACAGACATTTCTGCAAAGAAGACATCCAGATGGCCAACAGACACATGAAAAAGTGCTCCATATCACACGGCATCAGGGAAATACAAATCAAAACCATAATGAGATATCACCTCACACCAGTCAGAATGGCTAAAATCAACAAGTCAGGAAATGACAGATGCTGGCGAGGATGCGGAGAAAGGGGAACCCTCCTACACTGTTGGTGGGAATGCAAGCTGGTGCAGCCACTCTGGAAAACATCATGGAGGTTCCTCAAAATGTTGAAAATAGAACTGCCCTATGACCCAGCAATTGCACTACTGGGTATTTACCCTAAAGATACAAACGTAGTGATTCAAAGGGGCACGTGCTCCCAAATGTTTATAGCAGCAATGTCCACAATAGCCAAACTATGGAAAGAACGTAGATGTCCATCAACAGATGAATGGATCAAGAAGATGTGGTATATATACACAATGGAATACTATGCAGCCATCAAAAGAAATGAAATCTTGCCATTTGCGACAACATGGATGGAACTAGAGCGTATCATGCTTAGCGAAATAAGTCAAGCAGAGAAAGACAACTATCATATGATCTCCCTGATATGAAGTGGTGATGCAACATGGGGGCTTAAGTGGGTAGAAGATGAATCAATGAAGTAAAATGGAATTGGGAGGGAGACAAACCATAAGTGACTCTTAATCTCACAAAACAAACTGAGGGTTGCTGGGGGGAGGGGGGTTGGGAGAAGAGGTTGGGATTATGGACATTGGGGAGGGTATGTGCTTTGGTGAGTGCTGTGAAGTGTGTAAACCTGGTGATTCACAGACCTTTACCCCTGGGGATAAAAATATATGTTTATAAAAAATAAAAAAAATAAAAAAAAAAGAATAAGGATGAATGTCATGAATAAATGTGAAGAACATTATACTGAAAAAGAGAAGTAAAAAAACATAGTGTGCAAGTCCATTTGCAGGATATTCAAGAAGAGACAAAATTAAACTCTGGTGATAGAAATCAGAAACATGGTTACCTGGGATGGGGATAATTTGATTAGAAAGAAGCACAAGGAAACTTTCTAGGATTAAATGTCCTATATCTTAATGGGGTTAGTGATTACACAAGTATATATACATTTGCCAAACTCACTGAACTGTATGATGGCTGACTTTTTGTGTTAACTTGACTAGGACACAAGATGCCCAGATAAGTGGTTATACATTTCTGGGTGTGTCTGTGAAGATGCTTCCAGAAGAGATTAGCATTTGAATCAATAGGCTAAGTAAATCAGATTGTCCTCCCAGTTGTGACTCAGCATCCTCTAATCTGCTGAGAACCTAAATAGAACAAAAAGGCACTGGAAGGGAGAGTTTGCTCTCTGCCTGACTACCTAAACTAAGACATGGGTGGGTGTTCTTCTTCCAAAGTTGTTTGAAATACAAATATCCTTTACAAGATAGTGCAGAACAAAAGTATCCAGGGCCTCTGCTCACAAGATGTTCAGAAATATGAGATCCATGGGAAATTGTGCACCGATATTTCAGAACAAATTGGGTATGTGAATATTTTTCACTGTAAAACGTATGATATTGAATACAGATCGAAAGTTACCATTCAAATTGAGATGTGCTGTAAGTATAAAATTTACAATAGATTTTGAAACCTTGTATTAAAGAATGTAAAATATCTCAATAATTACATTGAATATGTTAAAATGATAGTATTTTTACATATTGGTTTAGATAAAATGTATTAAAATTTATTTCAACTGTTTCCTTTTACTCTCTCTTTTTTTTAAAGATTTTATTTATTTATTTGACAGAGAGAGAGAGATCACAAGTAGGCAGAGAGGCAGGCAGAGGGGGCAGCAGGCTCTCCGCTTAGTAGAGAGCCTGATGTGGGCTCAATCCCAGGACCCCGAGATCATGACCTGAGCTGAAGGCAGAGGCCCCAACCCACTGAGCCACCCAGGTGCCCCACTCTTCCTTTTTTTTTTTTTTTTTTAAGGAATCTCCATGCCCCATGTGGGCCTGGAAGTCATGGCCCTGAGAGCAGGAGTCACATGCTCTCCTGATCGAGCCAACCAGGTGCTCCTCTTTACTTTTAAAAATGTGATTACTAGATATTGTCAAACTTATGAGTCATGCATTATATTTCTACTGAATAGCTCTGGAAGTCTAATTTTTATTGGACAGCCTAGAACAAACAATTAAGCTAATGAATAGAAATTGAGAGAGAAGATTTTCTTTGTTGGAATGCTCTAGCAAAGAGAGATGGAGGCAAAGTTTAATTGTTAATGTTTTCTTTGGGAGGTAAGATCCCAGAATATTGAGAGTGTAGGAAAAGAAAAGTGAGTCAGAGAAAGTAGGAAAGCACCTTTGGGCAGTTGCTAGGAAAGTCTGATTCTAGTTTTTGTGGCATGTTGCCTCATCTGAGATTTAAAGTGATGATAGCAGCCAGAATAACCATGGGACTGACTGGGTAGGCCTGGGGCTACTGAGGCCCATGTGGATTGCATGTTGAGTTGTTTTGAGTTTATTAGGTTACGTTGATTGTAATTTCCCATTGACAGTTAACACTGGGCATGGAAGTAGTTAGAGATGTTAGAGATGTTCCACTGAGATGTTCCCTAAGTTTCTGAACTGAATCCTCCTTTTATTCATTAGGCTGTAGCAACTCCAGCTTCACCTGGCTATCAGAATTCATTACCCAGCAAGTACATTAACTCTATGTTTTTACCTGTTTGTCCAATAGCATGAGGAACCCAAAGTGACTCCAAAATATTAGTCACAACTTTCAATTGGGTGGAACCCTGTATCTGTCCCACCCCTGGAATTAAGACTTCTGACCTAACAGAGTCAACAGTTTCAGGAATAGGAAAGACAAATTCCATTAGTGAGTCACTGATAATGATGATGAGAGAGGCAACAGCCACTTCTACATCTTGGTTCTTATACCCGAGTTTTCTAGTTCTGGGAGACACAGCACAAAAACTAGCCAGAGAATCAGTGTATATACTGCATCCTGAAGGAAAGGGCTTCAACCTCACAAGATACTGTCCTCTGACACCTAAGCTGAAATTTCCACTGTTTCAGTGTTTGCTTTGTTTTGTTCTGGATGGCTGCTCCTGGCTGATAAGGTACTTGGTCAAATTAGTGATTCTTAAGTTCATGAGGCCTTTTTCACATTTCTTTTGACATTGAGTAGGTCTATTTTCTAAGGCAGTGTCATAGGGATACCATTTCAAAAGAAGAATTCTATAACTTGGGCGCCTGGGTGGCTCAGTGGGTTAAAGCCGCAGCCTTCGGCTCAGGTCATTGTCTCAGGGTCCTGGGATCGAGTCCCACATCAGGCTCTCTGCTCAGCAGGGAGCCTGCTTCCTCCTCTCTCTCTCTCTCTATCTGCCCGCCTCTCCATCTACTTGTGATCTCTCTCTGTCAAATAAATAAATAAAATCTTGGGGTGCCTGGGTGGCTCAGTGGTTTAAACCTCTGCCTTCGGCTCAGGTCATGATCTCAGGATCCTGGGATGGAGCCCTGCATGGGGCTCTCTGCTCAGCAGGGAGCCTGCTTCCTCCTCTCTCTCTGCCTGCCTCTCTGCCTACTTGTGATCTCTGTCTGTCAAATAAATAAATAAAATCTTTAAATAAATAAATAAATAAATAAATAAATAAAATCTTAAAAAAAAAAAAAGAATTCTATAAGTTTAGGATGGTGCTATGGAGACACTGCAGTCAGGGAAGGCAGAACATTTTCAGACATTGTATTAATTCCAGTAAATCAATGTGATGGCCCCAACAAGGGGCAAAGGATTGAGTGTAATCAACCTGCCAATAGGTGGTAGGCTGGTACCATTATCTAGAACTCAGCATCAGTCTCTGCTTCTGGCTGGTTGGGCAACCAGCGAAGGCAGTAAGATCGTATTTGGTGAGAGAAATCCCATGTTGTTGGGTCTGCTTGGCTTTCATCTTTGCTCCTATGATCACTTCCTTCATGTGTTCAATGTCAAGTACTGGGGTGGTACACAGAGAAACTGGCTAAAATCCAAAGGACTGGGCTTTCTGTGTACTTGATTCTCCAGACCCTCTTCTGTGGTACATGTTGTTTTTTGAGCATTAATGTGAGACACAACAAAACTGCATGTGTTGTGCCCACTCCTATAGCGTCCATCCACATATTATCTACCCAGACCTCCATGTCACCCAGTTTCCACCCTCATTTAAGGTTCTCCCCCTTTTTAAAGATTTATTTATTTTAGAGAGAGAGCGTGCGAGAGTGAGTGAGCACAAACACGGGAAGGGGCAGGAGAGGGAGAAAAACAGACTCCCTGCCAAGCGTGGAGCCCAACATGGGGCTCCAACTTATGACCCAAGGTCATGACCTGAGCTGAAATCAAGAGTCAGACACTCAACCAACTGAGCCACCCAGGCACTTCTTTCTCTTTTACAGCCCTTTTAAGGCCCCAACCAAACAAGACTTTTGGCTCAGCTCAGATGTTCAATATATAATTATAGCTCAAGCTACCTGTATCACATGAAGTAAAAAATCAAACACAGGTCTCACAACTTTGTGTAATGAGATTTCCTCTCACCAGTGTCATGGAGGGCCATTCCTGAATGGTGCTGTAATGTGGCTGGCAGCTATACTTTTACACTCAGTTCCAATATATTGTACCAGCAGCCTACATGTGAATCAGGCCTGTGTTAGTTGGTCATAAGGAACTCCCCATGAGGTCATCGGTATGGCAAACTAAGTGACATGGAAGGCTACAGAACCTATTTTTTTTTTTTAAAGATTTTATTTATTTATTTGACAGAGAGAAATCACGAGTAGACGGAGAGGCAGGCAGAGAGAGAGAGAGGGAACAGGCTCCCCGCTGAGCAGAGAGCCCGATGTGGGACTCGATCCCAGGATCCTGAGATCATGACCTGAGCTGAAGGCAGCGGCTTAACCCACTGAGCCACCCAGGCACCCAAGAACCTATTTTTTTTTTTAAGATTTTATTTATTTATCTGACAGAGAAAGAGAGATCACAAGTAGGCAGAGAGAGAGAGAAGGAGAAGCAGGCTCCCCGCTTAGCAGAGAGCCTGATGCGGGGCTCGATTCCAGGACCCTGGGATCATGACCTAAGCCGAAGGCAAAGGCCTTAACCCACTGAGCCACCCAGGTGCCCTTACACCACCTATTCTTATAGTTTACTTGCGTGCCTTGGGCTTTGCTTGAGCCTGAATATACCATTTCCTACATACAATGGGACATTGATGCTTCTGCCCAGCTTTATGACTTGGTTGCTTTGATAATCCTCTGCTCAGGCTGCATAGTCCTTTAATGTACCATGGTCAGATGTTTGGTATTTGGTAAGACCCAGTAGCATACTAAGACACATTTTTCAGAGTAGTTTTTTATGGCGAAGTGCATAGCTTTGTTATAGAATATAAGGGTCTACACCATGACTCTTCTGTTGGAGCTTGTCCCAAACTCTATATATCTTCCATGGATAAATCTCCAGCACTATCAGATTTGTTGGATCACATGATGTATGTGTAATTTTTCAGGCCTGACCATAGGCAATTACAAAGGTCTTACCTGACAGGCTTTGTGGGAAAAAGCCATCCATCCCCTCATATCAGACTTGGTATACCGTCAAGTAGTACAGTCTCTAAACAGAGTTGCTGTGAAGGACTGATGTCCGCTGTTCATGTTCTTCACATATTTACATTCCCATCCCCTATAACTTCATTCCTGGGTCTCTTTATCTGAGGTCCTGGGCAGAAGTCTTCTTCAGCTGACTCTGCCAATACCTCCTTATGGGGCAGGACAAATGGGAAACCTTAATCTCATTTATCCCTACTTAAACTCACTACCCAGTAATTTTCTACTGTTAGCCCTTCCTCTCTTCCCTCCCCCTAGGGCTCATAAAGCAGCCAGAACCTTTTGTTCAGGGTTCCCTCAACAGTGAGACAATGCCCGTATCTCTGCTGATCCACCTGACCCTCAATTTGTATGCCATTTCATGGGGGAAATGGAGCAGGGGGAGTTGGCATCTTTGATTTTAGCCTTTTGTTTATACTATCACAGTAAGTAATTAAAGTCTTCACTGTTACTTTCATTTTGGCTCCTTGTTGGTTTGATTGGCTGTTCCAACACCTGGTAGCTCAGCTCTCTCCCAACTCTGCTGCGCTCCTGATAGGGTAGTGTTCAATTTTGTTTGGCTTATTCAAAATTGTCTCAGTTATTCTGGGCCTTTTGCCTCTTCTTATAAACTTGAGAATAGGTTTATCAAAATCCACAAAATAACTAGCTGGGATTTTAACTGGAATTCCATTGAATATATAAATAATGTTGGAGTTAGAATTTCCCTTCTTCCAGATTGGTTAGACCCTGATAAAACCCCAAAGGTTTAGGCTTTGGTTAAATGGTTTCTCTTGATGACAGGTCTTATTAAGAAGATCAGAATGGTCTGATGTATTTCAAAATGGTTCCTTTCCATCTCCTCCTGCTGAAGTATCAGGGAACTATTTTCTAATCTTCAGTGTGAGAATTTGGTTGAGCTCTGGAAAGCAAAACCCACAAAAGCCTGGGTGACCCCTAAGCCTGGGCCCCTATAGAGCTTTTAACTCACAGTCTCCAGCAATTCATCATTTATAGTGTGGGTTTTCCTACCCAGTGCTGTTCCTGAGGAGCTTTCTGTTCATGGGTTTCTGCTTATAGTAAGCCATGATTCTCTGTATCCACCTTTCTCTCCAGTTTTGGGGGTAGTGTTTTGCCATCACCTGAATTCTCTGATGGAATTAGTGATTTTCAGTTCAGCTTTTTGCTTATTTTTAGGATGCAGTGATAACTTCCAAGATCTTTACACAACACATCATTAACTGGAAGTCTTCTTTCTTTGACCCACAGAATTTCTAGAAATATATATTTTAACAGACTATTTTTAGAGCAATTTCAAGTTAACAGCATAATTAATGAAAAATACAAAGATCTCCCATATATTCCCTGCTCCACACATACACAGCCTCCCCCACTATCACATCCTCTACTAGAGTGGTACATTTTGTTACTGTTGGGGTTGATTCCACCTTAAACCATGTTAATCCCCTAGGGCCTGCATGGGCCTACTTAGCCATGGTGACTCCATGTTGCCTAGGTAGACATTTTGTTGTCTAGAAAAGTTACTGCTCTCGGTTCCAGGTAACTGTTACTAAAACACACACTTAGGGACACCTGGGTGGCTCAGTTGGTTAAGCAGCTGCCTTCGGCTCAGGTCATGATCTCAGCATCCTGGGATCGAGTTCCACATCAGGCTCCTTGCTCGGCAGGGAGCCTGCTTCTCCCTCTGCCTCTGCCTGCCATTCTGTCTGCCTGTGCTCGCTCTCTCTGACAAATAAATAAAATCTTAAAAAGAAAAAAACACACACTCCTAAAACAAGGCCAATTCCAGGTAACTATTACTAAAACATATACCTAAAACAAGGCCATTGGTAACTGTTACTAAAACACACAGGTAGGAGACATCCAATCAGCCAAAGCCACATATGCAGATGTCTGTGATTGTGCCCTATAAAAACTAGCCTGTAAGACCAAGGGGCGTCGCTCTCTTCAGAGGCGGCCCTGGCCGGTCAGTCTAACTTCTAATGCTTGGCATGGAATAAGGCTTTGCGTAACTTTGTCTCAGTCTCGTTCCTTTGATAACGGACCCAACAGTTACCACTGATGAACTTACGTTATCACCCAAAGTCTATAGTTGATGCTGCAGTTCACTCACTGTGTGATGCCTTCTATGGGTTTTGACAAATGTATAGCAATATATACCCACCATTATGGTTACACAGAGTAGTTTCCCTGCCCTAAAAGTCCTCTGTGCTCTATATATTCAACCCTCCCTAACCCCTGGCATCTTTCTACTACTCATCTTTTTTACTGTCTTCATAGTTTAACATTTTCCAGAGTATCATACACTTGGAATCTTATTTTTTTAATAGCCTTTTCAGAATGGCTTCTTTTACTTTGTAATATGTATTTAAGTTTCTTCCCTGTCTTTTCACGGCTTGATAGTTTCTTTTTTTGTTTTGTTTTTTTCAAGATTAATTTATCAGTTTTAAAATGCAATCAAAGGGGCGCCTGGGTGGCTCAGCTGGTTAAGCAACTGCCTTCGGCTCAGGTCATGATCCCAGGGTCCTGAGATCAAGTCCCACATTGGGCTCCCTGCTCAGTGGGGAGCCTGCTTCTCCCTCTCCCTCCGCTGCTCTGCCTGCTTGTGCTCTCTCGGTATCTCTGTCAAATAAATAAATAAAATCCTTTAAAAAGTGCAATAGAAATAACAAATACCATTTTTGTATCATAATTTTATATCTAATAAGTAGTAATACATGTTATATGGTATCTCTTTTGGTCATAAGATTTTTCTGACTCACTTTTCTCCAAATTTCTTTTCTAATATTCAGTTAGCCAACATATAGTGAATCATTAGTTTTTGATATAGTGTTCAAAGATTCATTAGTTGTACATAATACCCAGTGCTCATAGTTCATTTCTTTTTAGCACTGAATAATATTCCATTGTCTAGACATACCAAAGTTTATTTATCCATTTACCTACTGATGTCAACATCTTGGTTGCTTCCAGGTTTTAACAGCTACTAATAAAACTACTATAGACATCCATATGCTTTTTTTTTTTTTAACAGTGAGAGCAAGCATGCATGCATGCACTCATGAGTAGAGGAAGGAGGCGGAGGGGCAGAGGGAAAGAGAATCTTAAGCAAGCTCCATACCCAGCCTTGATCTCATGACCCTGAGATCATGACCTGAGCTGAAATCAAGAATCAGATGGTTAATCGACTGAGTCGCCCAGGTGCTCCTGAGTATTTTTGTATGGACATAAGTTTTTAACTCCTTTGGGTAAATATCAAGCACTGTGATTGCTGGATCATAAGGTTAAGTACATATTTAATTCTGTAACAAACCACCAAAGTATCTTCCAAAGTGGTTTTATCATTCCGCATTCACATCAACAATGAATGAGAGTTCCTGTTTCTCCACATCCTTGCCAACATTTGGTGTTGTCAGTATTTTGAATTTTGGTCATTCTAACAAGTGTGTAGTGGTATCTCATTGTTTTAATTTGCATTTGCTTGATGATAAATGATGTGGAACATCTTTTCATATGTTTCTTTGCCATCTGTATATCTTCTTAGGTGACTTGCCTGCTCAAGTCTTTGGTCCACTTCTTAGCCAGGTTATTTGTGAACTTATTGTTGAGTTTAAGAGTTCTTTGTATAACTTTCTAGGGAAATACTTCTGGCCTGTTGTCCCTAGCTTTGGGGATTAAGCAGACACTGAATCATTTTTCTTCCCCTCATTATAATTTATGTAATTATCTCATGGGATTGGAACATCCTTGGCCTTGGTATACCTTGGTGTTCTAATCTAATGAGTTTACCAACTTCATATATTTAGAGATGATGGAAGCATGGTCATGCGAGCCAAAAAGCCCTCATTGGTCTTCTGTAGCAGGATGTTGACCCTGCATATCATTTAATTTCTATAAGCCTTGTCTTTTTAAACCAGGAAACTATCATTTAATTTAAACAATCTGAATTTTGGAAAACATCAAATAAGATTTCAAAGTGAAGCAATCCATGTCATGCCATGTTTGTGTCCTGGTGAGTATTCTTTTTTAAAAAAATAGATTCCTTAAACTGTTTCATTTTTTCCCCCCAAAGATTTTATTTATTTATTTATTTGAGAAAGAGAGAGAGAGAGAGCATGACTGCCCATGTGAGCAGGTGCAAGGGGAGGGAGAAGCAGGCTCTTCTCTGAGCAGAAGTCCAATTTGGGGCTTGATCCCATAACCCTGAGATCATGACTTGGGCTGCAAGCAGATGTTTAGCTGACTGAGCCACCCAGGAACCCCTTTAAACTATTTCTTAATAGAACAACAGAATATATCCAAATATACTGGCTGGGATGAGTTTTCCTTTGACTGGGTTTAATGGAATCTCTGAGATTTATGAAAAAATTCCTTTGCTACTCTTGCTGTCATATCTTGTAATTAGTTTTGAACAGACCAAGGCTGACTATTTATTGCATTGAGTTGTGGCAAATTATTTGAGTTGAGAGCTTTGTTCCTATCAAAAGTAAGAATGCTGCTGAAGTATGGAAGGCTCTGAACCAACCACAGCCTGCTCAAGATCAGTAGTCTCTACTACAGGGAGACTAAGTCAGAACTGGAGAATTTTGGTTCTGTTTGCCACTGTATGACAGGCCAGTCACCTGACCTCTTTGGACTCTGTTCCCTTAGCTGCAAAACCAGAGGCTTGGACTGGATAATCCATAATACCCCCAAAGCCAAGACACTAGGCTTGTGAAAAAATAATGCCTCTGTAAAACACTGTCCTGTGTCTACAGGTTCAGGCACTTCCAGGGTCATTATAAATAGCCAAAACAAAGCTCAGATTTGATGAGGGGAGAACCCTTCACAAGCTTCCTCCTAAATATGAAAACAAGGGAGATAATATCAGCACGGGTATAAATCCATTTCATGCAATGTAAAATTTCGTGTCCTCTTCCTAGGATCAGCGTTACATCCTATTGCAAAATGGGACTTAAGTAGACCACGTGACAATGAAACCCGAAATAAACCTGTGCTCTTCCTTGGGTACCCCTGCGTTGTTAGGAACAGCCATACATGTTAATTCCTTCTATGCGTATAACAACCTGAAAAAATTGGACTGTCTACATTTTTGAGTTCAGGAAACTTCCCAGTTCAAGTCTCACCCTTACTGAGAGGAGGAGACTTGGAGGATTTTAAATTTGCCTGCACATCTGGTGCACATTTCTGGAACCTCAGGAAGCGTCCTCTGTGAGGCTTTTCAAAACAGAGGGTCGTAGTCCACTAACATTAACTAACTTGCTGTTTTTTTTCTGGGGGAGGCCCTACGCTCCACGCGGTACACGGATTTTCTCAGCCCTCAAAATGACCCCTACGAATCAGGTAATTTTAGTCACTGCTTCATCTCTGAAGGGTGGGAGTGCGCTCTGAGACCCACCTGTGGAGCTGCAGGAGGTGAGCGTTACTGCCGCCCGACAGGCCTCTGAAGTGTGGATGAAGGTCCCGGGAAATTTGGGGGAGCTGAGGCGGTGAGTGTCTCCGTGTTTCGGTTGTCTGAAGCGGTTGGAAGCCTCTCTCGCTGCGTCTCATCACCCTACTGTCGGTCCTTGAGCTCCCTGAGGCTTTGAGCGCCACTTCGTGCCCAGGGATCTGTGTGTCCCAATTGCGCAGCACTGTTCTCGCCTTTGGCTCAGACAGCGGAGCAGCAGGAATAAGCGCTGAAAATTGCCCAGACTGCCGAGGTACCACCAGGACCAGATTCTGCCCACCCACCCACCGGAGCTCTGCGCTAGCCCGCCCCGCCGCGGGAGCCCGGGTCGCCCCAGCTTCTCAGCTGACCTGGGGGCGGAGCCGGGGGCGGGGCCCGGACGGGGAGCGCAGGAGCCCGGGCGGCTTCCGAGGAACTCGCGCTTCCGCGGCCGCAGGCGCGGTTGGCTCAGCTCCGGGCTCTCGGTATGCGCCTCCGCCTGCTTTTCCTGCTCGCCCTGTGCCGAGCGGGCCCCACCGCCTTCGGGCGCAGTCTCAGCTTGCGGGGAAGCTGGAGGATCCGCAGCGGGAACGGCTCCCTGGAACTGCCAGGGAGGGTCCCCGGTTGCGTGCACAGCGCCCTGTTCCAGCGGGGCCTCATCCAGGTACTGTGTGCGGACGCCCCGCCGCAACCTGCACCCGCGTGCCCCATGTGCTGAGAGGGGCGCAGGAACGGCTTAGCAGCCCCCGAGCCTTAGGGCTGTGTTCCTGGGTTTGGTCCTAACTTTTCTTTGGGTCTTGTGGTATGGGGCGGGGAAATGTTGAAGCAGTTAATCTCCTGTAGGCGGAGAGCACCGCTGGGGTCCAGGCTTGGTGCGGGCCGCCGGACCCAGTCTGGGACAGCACTAATTCGGAAAGCGGAAGTTCATACTGGGCGCCTAGTGTTTCTACTGGAGGTTTTCCTATTGCTGTAGTTCACTGAGGAGCATAGATGGGACTTGTTACCGACAAAGCGTAAGGCGGGGGTTTACTGTTTATATGGACCCTTTAGGGGACACTAGTTTTGCTAAGCGTTAGCTATATTCAGTGATATCTTGGTTTTTCTCTTTAGCTTGTAGACCTCAGGGAGTCGGGTTGGGATTGATGCAACCCTAAGATAAGGAGAATGAGACATACAAGCGTAAGGTTAGGATTATTAGTGCTAGTGTAAAGGCTAGATAATTTTTAAGGCTGATTGGGATATGAAGAAAGGTGCCGTTTCTTCGGGCACATTGTGTGTGTGTGTTAAGAGATCTTCCAATTTATAGATTTCCTTGTGGAGGACGGTTTCCTCTTTGGCTGCCTGTGTGCAGAGAAGTTGAGAGCTTTTCCAGACTTTAACACCTTCCACTGTTTTTGTGCACTGTTCCATTCCCATTCCTCAGTCGTTCTTGCCTGGGACAAGATGTTTTTGATACATTTTACCAGCCCCAAGAACATCTCTACAAGAGTAGATCTTCTTATCTCCGTTTTATGGATAATACGGAGTTAGGGAGACCAGAGAAGGTAGAGAATTTACTCCAGATCACACAGCAACTAAGTGGCAGAAGTGGAATCCTAGCCCAGGCTGGCCAGACTCCATTCCACAGTCTGGGTTCTCAACTGTACTACGCTTACCGTGGTGGTGTGAAAAATTATGATATTCCTGTGGTTGACTATGGGGAATATCATTCACAGTTTACTTAAATGACGGCATCATCAAGTAGGGTTATGCAGAATTTCTGATCTTGTATACATGAGCTTTTCTTCAAGAAATGTGTATCAGAAAGGAAGTGAACCTTGTAAATGACACTGACCATAGTCCAGTTTATCTTTTTTAAAATAACTAATGGACCATAGTCCAGTTTATCTTTTTTAAAATAACTAATTTTCAAATTTGGGTACTTTAACTACTTTTAGTTAACAAACTACTTGTGACATAGGCTACAGCAGACCTTGGTTCCCTGAGGCTTCCCTCACACATGCTTTGAGAGTGCCTGTGTTTATTTTGCAGGGTCTCTCCTTGCTTCATTTTACTGAAAAATTAAGGGCAGTGAGAAATAATTAGTGGCTTTAGCAAATCAGATGATTATTTCATGTTACAAGGCTACATATTAAGAAACAGGGTTTGGTTACTAGCTAACGAGAAAGGTTGCTCAGAGTATGAAATAACTCACTTTTCTTCATGGAAATAATTTATAATGTTTGTTAAATATATTCAGAAGTTCTTAGAAAAACTTTAAGTTCAGTAAGGTAGATGTGGGTTTTTAAAAATTTTTTTTTCTTTTCTGAAAAGATTTTATTTATTTATTTTTTTATTTTATTTTCCCCCTTATCAAAATATTTTTTTTCCCAGTGTTCCAAGATTCATTATTTATGCACCACACCCAGTGCTCCATGCAATACGGGCCCTCCTTAATACCCACCACCAGGCTCACCCAATCTCCCCCCCCTTCTAAAACCCTCAGTTTGTTTCTCAGAGTCCACAGTCTTTCATGGTTCATCTCCTTCTCTGATTTTCCACAATTCACTTTTCAAAGATGTGGGTTTTATTTTTTTATTTTTAATTTTTAAACCTTTTAAAGAAGATTTTTATTTATTTATTTGACAGAGAGAGATCACAAGTAGGCAGAAAGGCAGGCAGAGTGAGGGGGGAAGCAGGCTCCCTGCTGAGCAGAGAGCCCTATGGAGGGCTCTATTCTAGGACCCTGAGATCAGGACCTGAGCTGAAGGCAGAAGCTTAACCTACCGAGCCACCCAGGCGCCCCAAGATGTAGGTTTTAAATGGTAGTGCAGTGAGAGGTCGGTGGGGGGGGGGGGGAGGCTTTTGGGGATTGGGTAACTCTGGGCCTAATCATCAGCAACATCAGTATTATTGAGTTAATATGGTGCTGTTACTCCACCTGCTTTATTACAACTACCCTTTTGGTGTTGGCCTCAGGAAATCTATCGTTTAGAGCAGATAAGGCCAAATACTGTTTTTACACAAGAACTTGAAACATATCTTGGCCAAAGTTATTTATTTACTCATTCCCCTAATTATCTTGTAAGTATTCCACACTTCCAATGTAGCAGGCACTATTTAAAGTGCTTGAAACTGAGTGGTGAGGAAAACAAACTCTTTGTTCCATTAGGCATTCCAGTGGAGGAGATAGACAATAAACAAATTAATAGATAATATAATGGCAGGTGGTACACGGAAAAGAAATAAAGTCGATAAGAGGAAGCAGAGGTAGAAGGCTGGTGGGGAAGAATGCTATTAGAATAAAGTGGTTAGGGGCGCCTGGGTGGCTCAGTGGGTTAAGCCTCTGCCTTCAGATCCAGTCATGGTCTCTGGGTGGTGGGATCAAGCCCCGCATCAGGCTCTCTGCTCAGCAGGGAACCTGCTTCCCCCTTCTCTCTGTTCCTGCCTCTCTGCCTACTTGTGATCTCTCTTTCTCTGTCAAATAAATAAATAAATCTAAAAAAAAAAAAAGAATAAAGTGGTTAAAGATAGCTGTCTTGATAAAGTAACTTTTAAGCAGAGATCTTTTTTTTTTTTTTTTTTTTTAAAGATTTTATTTATTTATTTGACAGAGAGAAATCACAAGTAGGCAGAGAGGCAGGCAGAGAGAGAGAGAGGAGGAAGCAGGCTCCCTGCTGAGCAGAGAGCCCGATGCGGGACTCGATCCCAGGACCCTGAGATCATGACCTGAGCCAAAGGCAGCGGCTTAACCACTGAGCCACCCAGGCGCCCAAGCAGAGATCTTTTTGATAAGATCAGTTTTAAAAAGAAAAAAGTCAGAGAGAGGAGAGGCCTTGAGATGGGAACGTGCTGGAGAAGTTGTAGGAATAGTAAGCTGGTTAGTGTGACTAGGGCCCTGTGAGCTCTTGGGGAAGGGAATGTGTTCAAAGAGGGCATCTACTGCAGATCTTGTAGGGCTTGTAAGCCATGGGAAACACGTTGGTTTTTATTCTGCATGTAATGGGGAAGCTGTTGGGAGTTTGGAGCATAGAGTTGCATGAATGGAGCTGCCTGATATCTTAAGTGCTTAGATAAGGGGACACTTGTTATGACTGTTTTCAGCTTTCCTATGCAATTCTCAGTGGTGCAAGTTTGAAAAGCTTTTTTTTTTTTTTAAATTTTAAAAAAGATTTTATGTATTTATCTGTCAGAGAGAGAGAGAGAGCACAAGCAGGGAGAACAGGAGGCAGAGGGAGAAACAGACTCCCTGTAGAGCAAGGAGCTGGATGTCGGACTAGATTCTCATACCCTGGGATCGTGACCTGAGCCAAAGGCAGATGCCCAACTGACTAAGCCACCCAGGTGTCCCACATTTCTGTTTTCTTAGATAAAGATATTCTCAGTATGCCAAAATTAGAAAATATAGGTGAGAAGAAGAAAACCTGGAAACCTGGCTTTCAGAGATAACTACTATTAAAATTTTAAAATACACTATATTCTTGGGGGCACCTGGTGGCTCAGTGGGTTAAAATACACTATATTCTTTCAGAACTTTTCTGTCTATACACATTTTTGATAATTATTTAAATATACAGCATAACTACTTTTTCGTATAGAATATTTTTGATAGTTTTGTACACGATAAACATATTTCTACAAACCATGGTTAAGGGCTCTTTTTGATTTCGTTGTATATATTTGCTGTCATTTATAATCAATCACTCACTGTTGGATAGTTACCAGACTCGATTTTTTCTATTCTTTGATGAAGATCCTTTTAACTAAATTTTAGTTACTGTGGGGTGCCTGGGTGGCTCAGTCGTTAAGCATCTACCTTTGGCTCAGGTCATGATCCCAGGGTCCTGGGATTGAGCCCCGCATTCGGCTCCCTGGTCAGTGGGAGGCCTGCTTCTCCCTCTCCCACTTCTGCTGCTTATGTTCCCTCTCTGGCTGCATCTCTCTCTGTCAAAAAAAAAAAAAAAAAAAAAAATTAAATCTTTAAAATAAATAAATTTTAATTAGTATATATCCTTATTTTCTTTCTTTCTTTCTTTCTTTTTTTTTTTTTTAAGATTTTATTTTTTTATCTGACAGAGATCACAGGTAGGCAAAGAGACAGGCAGAGAGAGAGAGGAGGAAGCAGGCTCCCGCTGAGTGAAGAACCGGACATGGGACTCCATCCCAGGACCCTGAGATCATGACCTGAGCCAAAGGCAGAGGCTTTAACCCACTGAGCCACCCAGGTTTTCCATATATCCTTATTTTCTTAAACAATTTTTAGAAGTGCAATTGCTGATTCATAAGGGTATACACTGTTTTAGTCTTTTTTTTTTTTTAAGATTTTATTTATTCGTTTGACAGATCAAAGTAGGCAGAGAGGCAGGCAGAGAGAGAGGGAAGCAGGCTTCCTGCTGAGCAGAGAACCCAGAGAGCCAGATGTGGGGCTCGATTCCACGACCCTGGGATCATGACTGGAGCCAAAGGCAGAAGCTTTAACCCACTGAGCCACCTAGGCACCCCCTTTTTTGGTCTTTTAATATGTACTTCTTTTTTAAAGATTTTATTTATTTATTTGACACAGAGAGAGGGAGAGATCTCCTGGCTCCCTGCTTCTCAATACAGTTTTTCTCAATAAATAATAAAAACTGTAACAGTTTTACATTCCCATTCTTTTATCAGAGTGCTCATTTTAGGTGCTAGATTTGGACATTATTTTATTTACTTATTTTTTAAAATGATTTGTTATTTTATTATTTATTTATTTATTTTTAAAGATTTTTAAAATTTATTTGACAGTGAGAAACATCACAATTAGGAGAGGCAGGCAGAGAGAGAGTGGGGGAAGCAGGCTCCCTGCTGAGCAGAGAACCAGATGCAGGACTCTATCCCAGGACCTCTGAGCTGAAGGCAGAGGCTTAACCCACTGAGCCACCCAGGCCCGACTATTTATTTATTTTAGAGAGAGGGTGCAGGCACATACGAGAAGAGGGAGTGGTAGAGGAAGAAGGAGAGAGACTCCCAAGCTGACTCCCTGATGAGCAGGCAGCCTGGCCCCTGGGGTGGGGGTACTCAATCCCAGAACCCTGAGATTATGACCTGAGCCAAAATCAAGAGTGGGATACTCACCCAGGTGCCCCATTTGGACATTATTTTAAAAAAACCAAAACCAAACACAGTTTATAGTGAGGTTGAACATCTTTTATATGTTTATTTCATGTTTATTGGTGATTTCGGGTTACTTATGTCCTTTATTTTTGTGTTGGCTCTTCATCTAAAATACATATTTATTAGACTTCTGGTTATATATTTTCAAAAATTTCTTTTTTATTATTTTTTTAAAAAGATTTATTTATTTGACAGACAGAGATCACAAGTAGGCAGAGAGAGAGGGGAAGCAGAGTCCCTGCTGAACATAGAGCCCGATACAGGGCTTGATACAGGGCTCCATCCTAGGACCCTGGGATCATGACCTGAGCCGCAGGCAGAGCCTTTAACCCACCCAGGTGCCCCCAAAATGTCTCTTTTATATATTGAAATCTTGTAAGGTTTTTTCCTTTCATGATTGTTTCTGCCTTGGATATTTTACTTTGAAAGTAATTCCTTCTTACCCCAATAAGTAAATATTTACATGTATTTCCTCTTTTGTATCTTTATAATTCCTTTATATATTTAAAATTTTGATCCATTTGAGGTTTTCAGATGGTTAGTTTTTTATATCTCATAATTTAACAATTTCTCTTTTGTTCACTGATATAAAACATTACTTTTTCATGTATGAAATTCTCACATACTGGTAATTTTCTTATTTCCTCTCTTAAAATTATTTTTTAAAGAATTATAAATGTTTAATGCTTATTGAACAAAAAAATCGATGCACAAAAATATAAAATATAAAGAATAAGGGAAAAACAATAAAAAACATACTACAAAGCAGAAGTAACCATTATAAAAATGTTTATGTGTGTCTTTCCAGATTTTTCTAAGTACATACAAATACAATAATATAAAAATGAAATCAATTCCTGTAATGGTTTTATAAGTATTTATTCATTTAAAATACATGGTGAACATCATTCTGTATCTATACATGTCTGTAAGTATAGATCTAGACTAATGTTTAATAACTACATAGACTCCCATTATGAAGATGTGTTCATATTTGAAATCTACACTTAAAAATTGACAAAAACATTTTATAAATATATGAATATACACATATACTAAGAACTGGTAGGCACCAAATACTTAGGAATTCTCTAAATTTTACGACTCTCTTGTATCCTTCTTATGTAATTGGGACAAATGATCAGAGAAGATTTTTTAGATATGTCAGTTTATAAAATATAAATGTCAAGGCTATCATGGTAGCTATACATGTGCCTAACAATTTAGTCTTAATCATTCTGTCCTATGAGCCCTTGGAGGCCCTAATCTGCCGATTATCACTCAGATAAATTCTAATAAAATATGTGCATTAGTGTGGATAAATGTACATTTTTGTATTCTTGAAGTAGCCAAGAGACAATTGTCATGTAAATACACTTTAAAAACTTATTGTTATGGTACATTTCAAACAGCTACAAAGAGTAGCAAAGTGAACTCCCATTTATCCATCACTCCAGCTTCAGCACAGTACATTTTGTTTCTTCCTCCATTCACTATGCCACCCCTAATTTTGAAGCAATTCTAGACTTCACACCATTTCATCCTCAAACATTTTACTATGGATCTCTAACTGTAATGCCATTATCACCCATTTGAATATTTTTGTTGTGTTTCAGAGGAAGAAGTCTCATGATTGTGGTCCAAAATGACCAAATATAAATTTATCCTTAAATAGAAGGTCTTTTCTTTGGTGTCTGTACTCATCTTCTATGAAAGACTTAAAACTGGAATATTTGATTTTATTTGATCATTTTATAATGTGAAATGATCTCAAAAGCTTGTAGAAAAGGAATCTTTTTTTTTTTTAAAGATTTTATTTATTTATTTGAGAGAGAGAGCATGAGAGGAAACAAGGTCAGTGGGAGAAGGAGACTCCCTGCTGAGCAGGGAGTCAGATGTGGGACTCAGTCCTGGGACTCCAGGATCATGACCTGAGCTGAAGGCAGTCGCTTAACCAACTGAGCCACCCAGGCACACATAGAAAAAGAATCTTTTGAAGGTCTGTATGTTTTCTAAAAGTTTGCTTAAAAATGATGTATGGCATTAAGGAGATAAATGAGTTAAGAACTCTGTTTAAATTTGAGCAGAAATAATCAGATATTCAGTTTTGGGGAAGAGAAAACCGTGAGGTTTTTAAGCCTTCTTCTTCTTCTTCTTCTTTTTTTTTTTTTTAAAGATTTTATTTATTTATTTGACAGAGAGAGCTCACAAGTAGGCAGAGAGAGAGGAAGGGAAGCAGGCTCCCTGCCGAGCAGAGAGCCCAATGTGGGACTCCATCCCAGGACCCTGAGATCATGACCTGAGCCAAAGGCAGAGGCTTTAACCCACTGAGCCACCCAGGTGTCCCATATATCCTTATTTCCTTAAACAATTTAAGTGCAATTGCCCTTAAAAATTAAACAATTTAAGTGCAATTGCACTTAACCCACTGAGCCACCCAGGCACCCCTTCTTTTTTTTTTTTTTTAAAGACAGCTTTGGAAAATTCTGATTCTTAAACCTGGATATATGCTTCTTCATTTGATACCTTGTGGGGTGTGTTTAGGGCATAAGAAGATTTGCTTCTTATGGCCCAACACTGGATATCAGAGAAACAACTGATAGTTGAATCTTTAGGTAAGGCGTTGTCTTTATCACATGAACATGTATATAGTCAACCTAGACTATGAAACTCATCTTCATGTAATAGTGCTTTAATGTCTTCCATGTGAAATGCACTCTCCTTGACCCTTTCAGGTGCACCTGGTCATATAATTCCCACTGCAGCCCTGTGGAGAAGGTTATCATTAGTTACACTGATGGAGGCTCAGAGAAGTTATGGCCTAAGGTCATGCATCTTTTAAATGGTTGGGGGGACAAGGATGCAACCCACATCTTTTCACATCTCATGTGGCCTGTTGGCAAGAAGAAATAGTAAGCAAAGAGAACAATTACTGTCTTAATCTAAAGATGTCCAGTGAGAACAGTGATGAGCACAATGTGCTGTTCAAAATATACCACCCAGAGCATCCCATTTGCTGAAAGTTCTTGATAAATGCATGCAGTTCCTGAGGGTCACTCTACACATCCCTTCTTCTCTGTTCTCTGCCTCTTGGAAGTCTCTTAGTTTTGGTGTCTGTGCCAAAACTGTGGCTCTGGCCTAGAGCTGCTCTGATGTCTTAATCTGGAACTCTGTCCTCTGCTGATTTGTGGCTGGAAATTTATCTCCTCTCTTCTACCTGAATGTCTTCATGGAATATTGAAACTCAGTCTATACAAATGCCTCTTTTCTCAATTCTCCCAATCCTTAGTTTCTCTTCTTTTATCTGTTTCTAACAACACACCAATATTTTCTCAGTGAATGAGACCTGGAATTTTGAGGCTGTTTTTGTTTCTTGTCACCTGTGTTGCTGCTTGTTGGATCTTGTAGGTCCAGCCTGCAGTGTCTTATAACCATTCCTGCTTCGTCATTTGTACTGCTATCAGCCCAGCTTATTGTTTTCTTTTTAAAAAAGAGGTCAACTAATTTTAAGGACTTTTAGAAATAGGTAAAGGATACACAGTTGATCCCTGAACAAAATGGGTTTGAACTAGGCGAGTCCACTTATACTCGGATTTTTTTCAGTGAGTACAGTACTATAAATGTGTTTTCTTTCCCTTCTGATTTTATGAATAACATTTTCTTTTCCCTGGCTTACTTTCTTGTAGGAATACAGTGTATAATAGATATACAAAATATGTTAATTGACTGTTTATGTTATTAGTAAGGTTTCTGGTGAATAGTAGGCGATTGGTAGTTAATTTTGAGGAGTCAAAGTTAGTAAGTAGGTTTTTGACTGTGTGGGGTTTAGGAGCACCATATTGTTAGCTGTACCCCTGAGGGTTAACTGTAATGATAAAAAAAAAAAAATGTAAAGGTGGGATATATAATGAAAGCATCCCTGTCTCCTAGTTTTCTGGTTTCTTTCCACAGAAACAACCACTGTTAACAGGGGTCTTGTGTACATTCGTGTATCTTGTGACAGATGTCTGTATACATAATAGATTTATCTACATTTCTCTCTACAGATGATATTCTATGCATATGGTTTGGTACTGACTTTTTCCTTTAATTTGACATACCCTAGAAGTCATTTCAGATCAGTATCTGTAACAGTAACTATAGCTGTCATTTGTTGAATGCTTGCTGTATGCAATAAATGGTTCTAAGCATTTTCCACATGTTACCTCTTGGCAATTTTCATACTGATCCTGGGAGGTACTATTATTTCTGTTCTAGAACTGAGAAAATGGAAGAGTAGGGTGTTACATGAGCTTCACAGGATCTCACAGATATTAGGGCTGAGCTGGGACTTGAATTCATGCAAACAAGGTTGCTCCCTGCTGCTGCTCTTACCTGTGAGCTCTACCCCTTCCCCTCTCCCTGCCCCAGCTTCATCTCAGAGGCAGGAGCTATGGCTGTGGATCTGTTCAACCACCCAAATTTGCTCCCTAAGCAGGTGTGATCTGTGGCTCCTCTGACCCTTTGTGTCAGTCTAGAATCATTCTCTGGGCATTTACGCTAATCTTTCATGAGTTCTAGTCTGGAGCTGTGGAGTGGGCTAAGAAAAGCATTTTGTTTCTCCTTTTATATTCCCCTTTTAAATTCTCTTTGGTCAGGAAACAAGGAGTTGCCTTAACTTCTACCCCTTTTTACTTAGCTGTGGTAGAGATGAAGCAGTATTTACTAGTTTAAGGATTTTAGGCAAAAATGATGTTAAGGCCAACCAAAATGTTTTGACTTAGGAACTTAGAATCTCTTGTACCTGTGCACCTTCTGAAGTAAGAATCATAGATGAAGCTCCTTTTGGCGATGGACAAACTGAGGTTTGGAGAGTGTAGCTTCTCTGTATCTTAATATATTGTTTGCTCAATGTATTGTTTACTTCTGCTCATTTTTGTATAAATGTTTTCTTAAACTTTTTTTGTCGAAGTGGTCCAAGAAGACATCTATGTATGAGACAGTTGCAAAGATTTCCTTTTCTCTTTTTAACTCTATTTGAAGTAATTATGTCTGGGGTAGAATCAGGTGTTGGATTGAAGCAGAATTGGAGAGTGGAGAAGCTATACCTGGTTAAATAATTTATGTATCTGGGGCACCTCGGTGGCTCAGTGGGTTGAGCTGCTGTCTTTGGCTCAGGTCATGATCTCAGGGTCCTGGGATCGAGTCCCATATCGGGCTCTCTGCTCAGCGGGGAGCCTGCTTCCCTCTCTCTCTCTCTCTCTGCCTGCCTCTCTGCCTACTTGTGATCTCTCTCTGTCAAATAAATAAATAAAATCTTAAAAAAAAAAAAGAATTTATGTATCTATAGGCAGTCCTAACAGATGGCGTTCAGAAGCTTACAGAGAAAATGAGACTGATAATGTCCTTTGTACGGTGTGTTGCCATATAGTTTGTTGACGTATGCAAGCATGGTAAATGCCAATTATAAATAACTAGCACAGGCTTTATATGGCATATTTATCTCCTGGTTCCTGCTTGGTAGGTAGCACTGACATTGTAACAGTTGGTGGCATTTGTGACAATAATGGCAGCACTGGGTAATGGATTAAGTGTTTGGACTCTAGAGCTAGATGTCCTGGGTCTAAATCAGTGCTCCGCCACTTCATTTAACTTTTAGCCTTGGACTCTTTGTTCCGAGATGGCAATGATGATAATACCTTTCCCCTTGGGTCAGGTGATCATCTGATATAAAAGTGTCGGTGTGTGTGGCATGAGGATAGCTGAAAGAATGCAGACCTTGGTGTTAGACTGAGGTGATTTGGTTCCTGGATGTACTGCTTACTTGTGGGACTTAGGAGTGGAATCTTCCAGAGCTTTAGTTTCTTCCTCTGTAAATGGTATTTACTGCATATGATTGGGATGAAGATAAGACTATATGAGTACCTGTCTTGGACAACAAATGATATTTCTGTTGTTTTTTAGGGCTCATGGGTTTGCTTAGCATCCCAATGACTTACATGGTTTCTTAGTCATCAGGTATAACACTGAACTGCTGTTAGCTTTATTTTGTTTATTTTCAGTTATCAACTTTTTAATCTGTGCTATGAAGGACATCCTAAATGCTGAATGAGACATAACAGAATATTTTTTCTTCCAGTAATAAATAAAAATGATATTCACAAATGTTTTAAGGAAACTTCTATGTAATCAAGGTGGTGACCCCGAATTAAAACAACAACAATCAAAAAACAAACCTCTGATCATGTTCTTGATTTCTTATAATCCAAATTTGCATTTGGAAATTGCTTCCCACCTCTGATAAACATTCTAAAATGTCCCTAAGGGGCACCTGGGTGGCTCAGAGGGTTAAGCCTCTGCCTTGGGCTCAGGTCATGATCCCAAGGTCCTGGGATTGATCCCCACATCGGGCTCTCTGCTCGGCAGGGAGCCTGCTTCCCTTCCTTTCTCTGCCTCTCTGCCTCCTTGTGTCTCTGTCTCTGTTAATAAATAAATAAAATCTTAAAATGTCCCTAAATGCACATTATTATCTTATTTTGGGGGGGGGGGCAGGACCAGCAACTCTGAGATCCCAAACTAAAAAAATGGTAAAAGGAAAAATAATCAGACCCTACAAATGTCCCAGAATTTGTCTTTAAATGGCAGAAAAAAGTTTAAAAAACACATTGAGGGGCGCCTGGGTGGCTCAGTCATTAAGTGTCTGCCTTCGGCTCAGGTCATGATCCCAGGGTTCTGGGATCGAGCCCCACATCAGGCTCTCTGCTCAGCGGGGAGCCTGCTTCTCCCTCTCCCCCTCCCCCGCTTGTGTTCCCTCTCTCTCTGTGTCTCTCTCTGTCAAATAAATAAATGAAATCTTTAAAAAAAAAAATTCATTCTTTAAAAAAAAAAAAATCACAAACCAAAAAAAAAACACATTGAGCTTTCTAAAATGTCTTTAACAAGCTACCTTGGGAGTCAGTTCAAAAATAGAAGTTGATGCACTGAAACAGATGTTTCAGTGTAGCTTTAAAAATCTTTGTAAGTACAGCCATTTGGAAGGATGATCCTGGATCAGAAGTTTTATTCCTGTGTCTACATTAGGTACACACGCCTCATCTCCCTCGTCATAATTGTCTCTGTAATTTCCTCTGGTGTAGCGGTCATTAGCACTCTGGCCTTCCATATCCATATCTTCCAGGTCATCGTATCTGCCACTCTTGTAGCCTTGGTCCCCACCACCTCTAGAGTAACTACAACCTTGCCCCTGGGCCCCAAAATCACCCCCTCTAGTTCCCCTGGCTGACTTGCCAGAGAGATCCATGTGGATCTGGTGACCATCTAGAGACTCTCCATTCATGGCTCTCCTGGCATCAGAGACAAGCTCTAGTTTGGTGAAGGTAGTGAAATTAAAACCTCGGGATTGCTGAGTCTCGTAAATCCTTGACAACAACTACCTCAGAAATAGGACCAGAGCTGCTGAAGTGGTCTTCCAGATCCTGCTTATTGATGTGGAAGTTGAGCCCTCCCACGAAAAGCTTTCCTTCTTCAGAAGACATGGCAGTGAGTTTGAGTACTACAAATTAAGCAGAAGGACCAGAAAAATAGCTATCCTTGAGGAGTGGATAGACTGGGCTGTTAGCTTTAAATAGGACTCAGAGTTTTAATATGAGCAAAGGGGGTCAGACCTGTTTGGAACTAAATTAAGTTGGTTGCTTAGCATTTGGAATAGTTATTAAAAGTGTAATCTAAGCTTCTGCAATCTTTTTTTTTTTTTTTAAAGATTTTTATTTATTTATTTGACAGAGAGAGATCACAAGTAGGCAGAGAGGCAGGCAGAGAGAGAGAGAGGGGGAAGCAGGCTCCCTGCCGAGCAGAGAGCCCGATGCGGGGCTCGATCCCAGGACCCTGAGATCATGACCTGGGCCGAGGGCAGAGGCTTTAACCCACTGAGCCACCCAGGCGCCCAGCTTCTGCAATCTTTATTTTAGGGAAGGTAAGATATTTTCCCTTACAGGAAATTTTTTTAGTAGACTTCATCTTTTGGAGTAATTTTAGGTTCACAGCAAAATTGAATGAAAATGCAGACGTTTCCATATATACCCCCCTCCACACACTGGCACAGCCCCCCATAAGGACATCCCTCCACAGAGTGGTACATTTGTTATCATCAGTGAACCTACACTGACCTATCATTATCACCCTATGCATATAATTTATATTAGAGTTCACTCTTGGTGTTGTATATCTTTGGGTTTTGACAAATTTATTATATCTATTCATCATTTTAGTATCATTTAGAGGAGTTTCGCTAACTTCAAAATCTTCTGAGCTCTGCCTGTTCACCTCTCTCCCCCTTAATCCTTAATCCCTGGCAACCACTGCTCCCCCCCCCTTTTGTTTGTTGTTGTTTTTTTTAAAGATTTGCTTATTTGTAAGAGAGAGAGAGTTGGGGGGGGGGGCAAAGGTGCCCCGCAACCACTGATCTTTTTACTGTTAACGTGGTTTTGCCTTCTCCAGAACATCATGTAGTTGGAGTCATATAGTATGTAGCCTTTTGATTGGTGGTGTTTTTTTTGGAGATTTTATTTATTTATTTGACAGAGAGACAGCCAGAGAGGGAACACAGCGGGGGGAGTGGGTGAGGGAGGAGCAGGCTTCCCACCAAGCAGGGAGACTGACTTGGGGCTCCATCCCAGGACCCTGGGATCATGACCTGAGCTGAAAGCAGATGCTGAACGACTGAGCCACCCAGGTGCCCCAGTTTCTGGTCTTTAAATTTTGGCTTCTTTCAAGTAAAAGAAAAACTTAACCTCCAAATTCTATTTGTCTAGAAAAAATATATCTGAGAAGCTTGTCCTCTCGAACTCAACAAGCAGCTTACTTCAAGAGGCTGAGAGACAGGAAGGGGACTTGTGCCACACAAACCAGATCATCAGTCAGCCCCACAGCTTAGCAGGATGACATGTTGCAACTACATTAGCCTTCACACCTTCCTTTTCATGTTATTTTTAACTGGATTGGACTGAGTCCACAGTGTAGAGTTATAAATAAGGCTGGGTGGAGACACATGGACAGGCTAATTATTAGGTACTTCTTTAAACCTGTGTCCTTAAATATTTATTCCATGCTTATTCATCGGACTCTTAAGTCCTGTGTGTGTGTTGGAAGAGCCGAAAAGGAAACAAGTTGGCTGGGCCTGGCACACCCTACTTAGCAGAATAAAACCTCATTGTTAATCAGCCCTTAAAAGTCAGTTTGGTGATTATCAGTTGTTACTAAATCTCATTAACTGCACTCTTCCCTAGTAGTTTATTAAAATATTTCTTCCAGGGGCTCTGTCTGGCTTAGTCCATAGAGCATGTGACTCTTGTTTGTGCTGGTGTGAGTTCGAGCCCCACATTGGGTGGAGAGATTACCTAAAAATAAATAAAATCTTAAAAATAAAATGAAGTGTTTCTTCGTCAGGAGCAATTTCTGACAGGTACTATTCTTTCCATCTTGACATATACCCAGCCATGTTGTAGTGTGTCTTACTGACTTGTGCTCTGAGCAGGTGCCAACCTAACTTCTGTGGAAGTTAGACAAAGTTGGCTTTTCCTTCTCCATCTAGAGATGCAGTTCCTGAGGAAATCACCCTTTGTCCCGTCCCAGTGGGGGAGGACTGCACTGTTTCCTTCTTTGTAGCTGTGATGTTGTTCACAGAAAGATGGACCAAAAAGCGTCACTTGCCACTTTCTTTTCTGTGTCCTCATCTGGAATGTAAAGTGTAGAAAATGGGTAGGAAAAGAAGGATCTCTGAGTATTATGAAAGGAAGGATCTAGGGCTGGACACTCAGTAAGAATAGCATCAGTGAACACCCAGCAGGCCTGTTGCCTGGGGTAGACATTGGCAACCATTTTCAGTAAAGGCCTGGACACTACTTTAGGCATCATGGGTTGTATGGCCTCTGTCATACCTACTCAGCTCTGCTGTTGTAGCATGAAAGCTGCCATGTATGATTTGTAAAGGAACAGGCATGGCAGTGCTCCAGTAAAGCTTTATTTATTGACATGTGTCCATTCTTAGCTCACTGGCTGCACAGAAACAGTGAGTGAGCTGCATGTGGCCCATAGGTTGTAGTTTGCTGACCTGGTCTGGGACAGTATAGGTAACCTGAAGTTGGTCCATTCAATGGTATCCATGCTGCCTGTGTGTTTCCTGTAGAGGTCCTTTTTGTGCTCATTTAGTAAAGCTTGGTGAAAAATAACTTTGGGAATGCTATGTGAATCCAAAGAGTGGGCGTTTTGCTGATGTTTGGGTAGTAGAGGAGAACCATCCCCCCTGAGGCCCGCTAGAATAGTGGCAGCAATAAGCATGGTGACAATAAAAGGGCTATAAGAGAGTGAGGGCCAGGGCACCTGGGTGGCTCAGTCCTTTAAGCGTCTGCCTGGGGCTTATGTCATGACCTCCGGGTCTTGGGATCGAGTCTCACATCGGGATCCCTGCTCAGCAGGGAGACTGCTTCTCCCCCTCTCTCTGTCACTACCCCTGCTGTCCTCTATTGCTTGCTCGCTCACTCGCTCTCTCACATAAATAAACAAATAAATAAATAAATAAATAATCTTTAAAAAAAAAAAAGACAAAACTGAGGGCTTCACAGCAGACGGTCTGACTTTTTTATTTTCTGCTAATACCTCGGAGGTTCTGTATTTGGTGTTAACAAGGGCAGCTAATCTTCATCTCCATACATGTTCTTATTGATAATGAAACTATGTTATTTCTATCTCAAAGCTCTTTCATTGAGGAATTTTGTTAGACTTTTTTTAAAAAATATTTTATTTATTTGACAGACAGAGATCACAAGTAGGCAGAGAAGCAGGCATAGAGAGAGGGGGAAGCAGACTCCCCACTTAGTAGAGAGCCCGATGTGGGGCTCGATCCGAGGACCCCGGGATCATGACCCAAGCTGAAGGTAGAGGCCTTAATCCACTGAGCCGTCCAGGCACCCCTTGTTGGATTTTTTAAGAAAACATTTTTTAGTATTTTTTTGTTATCTGAAAGCCATGTTAACTTTGTTGAAAGTTAAATGGATGGAGCTTTAGCCTTGAGGATGGCATGTGCCAGCATATGAAATGCTTACACTCCTAGGCTCAGAGTTCATTAATTTTTAGGTGACAAATGGCTATTGTTAATAATTTATTTAATGTTTATTTAATTTATTTATTTTTGCATAATTGTCTGCCATAATTTTTATCAACAGGATCCGTACTACAGATTTAATGACCTTGACTACAGATGGATCTCCTTGGATAACTGGACTTATAGCAAGAAATTTAAAATCCCCTTTAACATTAGGTATGTATGTGTGTATATCTATATCTACATCTGTATTTATTTAGTTATTGTTATTATTGATCTTTTTCTTTCTCTGCAGTAATCTTTTGTTTGTTTCGGTTGCATGTCAGAGAGGTGGGAGACCAAAGCCTTTTCCTATAAAAGTGACTATTTGATTTATGTTTTGATTTGTATGTAAGAATGGTGCCACTGACCATCAGTCATGAAATTATCTCTTACTCAGTCCTCCTTCCAGTGGTTATAATGGAGTCACCTATACCTAGTGAGTTCTCTTATTTCCATTTCCTTCTCTCTGCCCCTACGACCACATAATCACTAGAATGTTAGTTATAATTTGTCAAGTAGGATCAGAGCTATATCATTTTTTCCATGTGGTGTTAGCCAGCCATTGAGGCTATGGCATTGGCCTTATGTTATGTCATGAAGCCATGAGGAAAAGCATAGTAATTTTTCTTGATTCAGCCCTTTTCTCCTCATTTCCCAGCTTCCACATTTGCCTTGGCCTTTGTGAGCAAGTGACTACAATTAGGCCAAAGCTGCAACTAAATTTCTTGCTTTGTCTTTTTATTCTCTGGTCTTATATATGGAAATGTTAGACTCGTCTTCCACAAACTTTAGATTCATCTTCCCAACATACTGGTTTTACCATGATGTTCTTGCTCAAGAATGACAGTGTTGGGGCACCTGGGCGGCTCAGTCAGTTAAGCATCTAACTCTTGGTTTCAGCTCAAGTCATGATCTCTGGGTCTTGAGATGGAGCCCCATATTGCCTTGTGCTCCACACTCAGTGTGGGCGTCTGCTTAAGAGTCTCCCTCGCTCTCCCAAGTAAATAAATAAAGTCTTGAAAAAGAAGGCACTGTCATTCTTGAGCAAAGGAATGACAGTGTCTTCCCTTTTTTTTTTTTTTTAAGGTTTGTTTATTTTAGGGAGAGAGAGAGAACGTGAATGCGTGTGAGAGCCCATAAGAGAGCATGAGTGGGGGGAGGGGCAGACGGAGAGGAAGAGACTCTCAAACAGACTCCCCGCCCAATGGGAGCGGGAGGCTGACTCCAGTGGGTGGGTGTGGGGGGCAGGAATGAATCCTACAATGCTGAGAATAGACTTGAGCTGAAATCAAGAGTTGGAGGCTTAACCAACTGAGCCACCCTGGCGCTCTGACAGTGTCTTATTTTTCATTGGTAAAACTAGTTTCATCTTCCCTGCTTATTTGTGAAAATACTACTTAATCTTGACTATTCTGTCCCACTTCTTGCATCCCTTCCTGCCCTGCTGACTTGATCAGATTCTTTCCCTTAGCTCCCTAGCATAACCTCTACACCTGAAACTAGCTCATTATCTTTTTTTTTTAAAAAGATTTTATGGGCGCCTGGGTGGTTCAGTGGGTTAAGCCTCTGCCTTCGGCTCGGGTCACGATCTCGGGGTCCTGGGATTAAGCCCCGCATCAGACTCTGCTCAGCAGGGAGTCCGCTTCCCCCTCTCTCTCTGCCTGCCTCTCTGTCTACTTGTGATCTCTCTTTCTCTGTGTCAAATAAATAAATAAAATCTTAAAAAAAAAAAGATTTTACTTGTTTATTTATTTGACAGAGAGAGAGAGAAAACATGAGTGGGGGGAGGAACAAGAGGAGAGGGAGACTCAGACCCCCAGCTAAGTAGGGAGCCTGTTGTGGGACTTGATCCCAGGACCCCCGGGATCGTGACCTGAGCTGAAGGCAGATGCTCAATGACCGAGCCACCCAGGTGCCACCAATTCACCCTTTTAAAGTATAAAGTTCAGTAGTTTTTAGTATATTCAAAGCGTTGTGCCACCATCATTATCCTTGTCAGAGAGAAGGTCATACCCATTAGCAGTCATTCCCCATTCTCAACATCCCCATTCCCTCATCCCTATCCTGGCACTAGGCAACCACTGACTCATTTTCTATGGATTTTTCTCTTCTGGGAATCTCATACTGCATGTGGTCCTTCGTGACTGGCTTCTCTCACTTAGCCTAACAGTGTTTTCAAAGTCCATCTGTGTTGTCACATTCACTGATCCTTCATTTCTTTTTATCACTAATACTTTATTGCATGGATATACCCCATTTTATTTATTCTGTTCATCTTGAAATTCTTATTTCTCTCTTGAAGTCTTTCCTTATGACAGAAGCTCTGATAGCATTTGTAGTTTGTCTGACCAGACTATATTATAAAATAGAAGAAATTGAATGTTTTCTCTTTATTCCTGTATTTTAGGCTTGAATGGCAACTAGATTACAGATTTCCTTAAATTCAGAGAGTGTTTTAGTTCCCTGTAGGGCTTAGCAGAGTACTGGGCACATCATATTCTCTCATAGATACCTGTTAGTTGGTTAATACATTCTCTTAGTGTCATAAAGGTAATACTTTGTGAAAATGCTTTATATCTTCTATTTAACTAAACTATCATAAGAATTTTGTAAAGTCCGAGAAAAAAAGTCCATGCATTTGGAAATTGTTAAGCTGTGCTCATGGTTTTATGGCAATTGAAATACTATGAAGAAAGATAAGCTAGATTACTCAACATAACAAGGGTATTATGCTAAGCAAAATAAGTCAATCAGAGAAAGGCAGTCATCATATGATTTTACTCATATGTGTAATTTAAGAAACAAAACAGAGGATCTAGGGGAAGGGAAGAGAAAATAAGATACAACGACATCAGAGAGGGAGACAAACCGTAAAGGACTCTTAACAAAAACAAAATGAGGGTTTCTGGAGGGAGGTGTATTCGGGAAGATGGAGTAACTGGGTGACAGACATTAAAGAGGGCATGTGATGTGATGAGTACTGGGTGTTATTTGTGACTGATGAATCACTGAACTCTGCCTCTGAAACTAATAATATGTCATATGTTAATTAGTTGAATTTAAATAAAAATGTATTAAATCAATACATTTCATTGGAATCTGCCTTTTAAGATTGTGTAATCTCTGTGAAATATTTATTCCTTTAGTTTTTAATTAAAAAAGATTTATCTAAGTTCATGTTTTACACATCTTGTTTTAAAAATATTTTCTTTTTTAAGCAAATGGCAAAAAGTGAATTTGATTTTTGAGGGCGTCGACACAGTTGCAAAAGTCCTGCTAAATAGTGTTCCTATTGGGAAAACAGGCAACATGTTCAAAAGATATGTAAGTATCCAGTGACGTCAGGTTAAAAGCTACTGATGCGTGTTTGTGTGTTAATTGTTACGTGTTTGTGTGTTAATTGTTGTGAATAGAGAAAGTTAAGTGCATAATTGCCCACGCAGGCAATGCTTTTTGTTTTGTTTGTTTGTTTTTTAAAGATTTTATTTATTTGACAGAGATCACAAGTAGGCAGAGAGGCAGGCAGAGAGGGAAGCAGGGTCCCTGCTGAGCAGAGAGCCTGATGTGGGGCTCCATGTGGGGCTCCATCCCAGGACCCTGAGATCATGACGGGAGCAGAAGGCAGAGGCTTTAACCCATTGAACCACCCAGGCGCCCCAGGCAATACTCTTTGAAGCATGGATTAGGTTACTTTCTTTCTCAGTTGCCTCATTGTTGAGTGATGAAAACACCACAGACCTCGTGGAGGAGTCGTGGAGTCGTTGTGAGGACTTAATAAGCTAATGATGTAAAACATTTGACACAGTTCTTGGCACAGGAGAAGTGTTCAGTGAATGCTGTTCCCTTCTCTGTTGTTTGGTGATCGAGAGTTTCATGTGAAACGCCAAATGATGTTGCATTAAGATATCATATCCTGGTCTCCATTCCAGGGTAGAACTTTTCAAAAACAAAAATAACTTATGACTTAGAAATAACATGCGGTTCATACCAGAGAGTCAGGTTGTCACGAAGCATCTAGGAAATTCCCTGGCTGTTCAAGGCCACATCTCAAATAGCCAGAGCAGACATTCCAGGACTAAAGATATTTTCTGCTTGCTCTCTTTGCCCGGGACCGTCATCTGTCAGTACAAATAGAAGGAGAAACCTAGAAATCTACTTTTGGGTAGGAGAATGTGTTCGCTTGTACCTATAAGCAGGCAACTAGGTTATACTATTTCAGTGAAGTGCTTTCTTTTACAAAAAGGCTAACCCTAAAGATTTCAATTATTTTACTCATCTTTCACGCATTTTTATATATCTATATCTATATCTAAAATTTTACACACATGTCCACTTCCACATCTGTTCTTTCCTTTAATGCAGAGCTTTGATGTTACCAGTGTGGTTAGAGATGTGAATTCCCTTGAGCTGCATTTCCAGTCACCAGTGTTGTATGCGGCCCAGCAGAGCAAAGCTCACTCTAACTACTCTGTGCCTCCAGACTGTCCTCCGCCTGTGCAGAAGGGCCAATGCCATGTAAACTTCATTCGAAAGGTAACAGTCTTGCAAATGGAGGGGGCGTTAGGCTTGAGGGTGAGGTATGCCAGCATGTGAAATGCTTGTTTGAAGACACCAATAGTATTTTATTTTATTTTTAAATATTTTATTTATTTATCAGAGAGAGAGAGAGAGAGGGAAAGAGAGCGAGCACAGGCAGACAGAATGGCAGGCAGAGGCAGAGGGAGAAGCAGGCTCCCTGCCGAGCAAGGAGCCCGATGTGGGACTCGATCCCAGGACGCTGGGATCATGACCTGAGCCGAAGGCAGCTGCTTAACCAACTGAGCCACCCAGGCGTCCCACCAATAGTATTTTAGAAGTTGGGCATCTCTTTCCTGCCTGCTTCATGGGATGGAACACTTGAAATAAGAACCAAAAGGTTATACGAATTTTTTGAAGAATCGCTGTCTTTCTAGATTTTTTTCCTGAAGCATGCCTCAAACTTAGGTAACAATAGAAAAAGAAGAAAAATAGGTGACTGATAATGTAATTTGACAAATTATTTTTTTAAGATTTTATTTATTTATTTGAGAGAGGGAGAAGGAGGACATGAGCTGTGGGAGGGGCAGAAGGACAAGCTGACTCCCACTGTGTGGGGAGCCCAATGTGAGGCTTGATCCCAGGACCCTGAGATTATGACCTGAGCCAAAGTCAGATGCTTGGGCTGACTGAGACACTCAGACACCCCTACAAATTATTTTTTTTAGCATTTAAGTTTATCCAACTTTTCACCAGACTGTATGGTTTATACTTATTAGTGATTCGTGTTACTAGGAAGCTTTCTGGAAATACTGATATATTTGCTGATGTGTTCTTATATTTTACTGCTAGGTTCACATAAAATCTAATGACATACAAAAAAAATGACAAAATCCACATGATGATTATTTTTCCTTGAGTTTCATCTGAGTCTAAATGACTTGAGTTTATTCCAGTATGGTTGGATTAGTTTGCTCTGTGGCATTAATTTTTTGATTTTATTTTTATTAAAAAATTTTTAATTGTGATAAAATATCCATAGCACAAAATTGGCCATCTCTACCATTTTCAAGTGTGTGGTTCACTAGTATTAAGTATATTCACATTGTTGGGGGACAAATCCCAAGAACCTTTTCATGTTGCAAAGCTGAAACTCCATACCCATTAAAAAACAATTCCCAGGGATGCGTGGGTGGCTCAGTAGGTTAAGGGTCTACCTTTGGCTCAGATCATGATCCCAGGGTCCTGGGATGGAGTCCCGCATCGGACTCCTTGCTCAGCAGGGAGCCTGCTTCTTCCTCTGCCTGCCATTCCCCCTGCTTGTGCTCTCTATCTCTCACAAATAAATAAAATCATTAATAAATAAAAACTTTTTATTTCCCCCTCCTCCCAGCCCCTGGAAACCACCATTATTTCTGTTTCTATGAGTTTGACTACTCTAGATACCTCCGATAAGTGGAATCATGCATATTTGTCTTGTTGTGCCTGGCATATTTCGTTTAGCATAATGTTCTTCATGCTGTAGCATGTGTCTGAATTTCCCTTCCTTTTTAAGTCTGAATAAGATTCCATTGTATGTACATGCCACATTTTATTTATCCATTCATCTGTCAGTAGACATTTAGGTTACTTCCTCCTTTTGGTTATTGTGAATAATGTTGCTGTGTATGGATGTACCAATATCTCTTTGAGATTCTGCTTTTAGTTCTTTTTCATCAAGACCAAGAAGTGGGATACTACAGTGTATGGTAATTCTATTTTGAGGGCGCCTGGGTGGCTCAGTGGGTTAAGCCGCTGACTTCGGCTCAGGTCATGATCTCAGGGTCCTGGGATCGAGTCCCACATCGGGCTCTCTGCTCTGCAGGGAGCCTGCTTCCCTCTCTCTCTCTCTGCCTGCCTCTCT
Source organism: Mustela nigripes (assembly GCF_022355385.1). Classification (NCBI taxonomy): domain Eukaryota; kingdom Metazoa; phylum Chordata; class Mammalia; order Carnivora; family Mustelidae; genus Mustela; species Mustela nigripes. Next base: position 165,733,687 of record NC_081557.1, on the reverse strand, counting down.
GTCTACTGTGATCTCTCTCTGTCAAATAAATAAATAAAATCTTAAAAAAAAAAAATTCTATTTTGAATATTTTTGGAAATTGGCATTTGGTTTTAAAAAAACAAATGTAAGCAATGGTTTCACTGTGAAGATATTGAGAATATTTTTCCAGTATTTATTAGCTAAAGCCTCAGTTAGTAAATTCTGATTATTTAAGTTAAGTGGCTCTCTTCAGACTGGCTGGATTTATCACTAAATTATGTTTCTCTGATACAAGTACTAAGGTCAAAATTATACCTCCTCTGCTTTTATTCAACCTACTTATATTTGTGTCAGTGTCTCAATACAATTGTTTGTTCCTACTACCGTAAAGGAATGGTCTGTAACTGAGCAGTCAGGTATCTGTGGAATACTGTGTACTGAGACTTGTTTAAAATTCACCTTTTGTTTTTGGCCTTCGGCTTCAAATGGCACAGTGGTTTGAATACTAGAGTTTGCGCGTTTTCTCTCTCTTCTTCTGTCTTTAATCTTTGAGAACCTCCTGAATCCTAATGTTACTTTTCCAGTCGTCAGTGAAAGGATGTATATGTTATGCATATATCCATGTAGTGGTTTTCCTCTACCCCACCATTCAGTTTGTGGCAAATAAAATACACTTTCGGGGCACCTGGGTGGCTCCGTTGGTAAAGCTTCCGCATTTGCCTGGAGTCATGATCCTGGGGTTCGGGGATCTAGCCTGCTTCTCCCTCTCCCTCTGACCTTCCCCCCTGCTTGAGCTCTTTCTCTCTTTCTAGTGAATAAATGAAAAATCTTAAAAAGAAAGAAAACACACTTTCAGTTTCTCTAGATAGAACAAAGCCCTTATCACTGAAATCAGGAGTCAGACCCAAGATTCTGCTCTCAGGGTGTGTGGAACACTAACCCTGGGGCAAACTTAACCAGAGCACTGAATTGCATCTTGATGTTTCTGGCTAGACTAGCATGGTCTAGTGGAAAAAGACCTGAATTGGAGAGCAAGTCAGGAATCTTAGATCTGAATTCTGGCCTTAGGACCAGAATGATCTTAAGCAAGTCCATCATTTATGTATGGAGCTAATCGTTCCCTTCTTGACTGTGTTGATAGGAGCATACAGTGAAATAATAATGTAAATGCATTTTGCATGCATGAAGGGCTATATAGCTATTCAGAATGTAAGATAGTGTTTGTACTTATTTTGGAGACTTATTTCTGTGGTTACAGACTTCTAAGTGTGTTACTGATTATATGAAGTTAGTGGAGTAGCGCTATCAACACAGGTCCCCTCTTACCTCTGCTTTCTTCCCTGTTCAGCCTGGATGGTGGGGCATATCACTTCAGCTATCCTCTTAGCAATATTCTCCACCACCCCCTTGTTTTTTACCCATATCTCTGGCCATTCCTTCTAAGTTACTTATCCAGATCAACCTATCCCTCTTAGAAGTTGTATCATTCATGCTTTGCTCTGTTCCAGACACATTCCTCCTTTAATTTTGTACCTTCTCTAAACTATCTCATTTAGCTTCACTTCTTCAATAACCAGTCAAATTTCTTTCTTTTTTAAAAGAATTTATTTATTTGACAGAAAGAGAGAGATTACAAGTAGGCAGAGAGGCAGGCAGAGAGAGGGGGGAAGCAGGCTCCCTGCGGAGCAGAGAGCCCAGTGCGGGGCCTGATCCCAGGACCCCGAGACCATGACCTGAGCCAAAGGCAGAGGTTCAACCCACTGAGCCACCGAGGCGCCCCACCAGTCGAATTTCTAATGACTTCTAATATTGTATCTAAAGTCCAGACCTCCAGGCCTTATACTGATTGCCTACTTGGCATCTTCAGTTGCCTGATTCACAGGGACCTAAAACTCAGGATGTCCAATACTGCATTTGATCTGAATCCTTCTCCCAGGGTTCCCTGACTTGCTGAATGGAATACCATCCAGGATAGTTGTTCAAGCCAGAAACCCAAGAGTTGTTTTTGATAACTCTCCTCTCTCTTTTCCCTCCTCCAGTCCATTCCTAAGTCATTTTGACCATGTGGACATTACCTCTTCAATAGTTCTTTAATCTTCCTGTTCTCTATTTCTTCTATCTTGCTTGAGTTCAAGCCATCATTTCTTGCGTGAAGTATTATCCTGGCCACCTAACTGCAACCTACAACCTAATTTACCTTCCTCTAATTAATTTTACATAGAGCAGCCAGAATCTTCTTTTCAGACAAAAATCATTATAGCACTGTCCTTAAAACTCTTCAACAGTTTCTCATTGCCTTTCTCATTGCTGAAGTAACAGATCTTTGTTTAGTCTGACTCATGCCCACTTCTGTCTTCGTCCCTTCTCTTCCTATTGTTCCCTCTTCATCTCCTGGAATATGTCATAGTCTTTGGCACCTCAAGGCCTTTGCACATGCTGTTCCTTCTTCTTCTTCTTTTTTTTAAAGATTTTACTTATTTATTTGAGAGAGAGAGTCAGAGAGAGCATGAGAGGGGAGAAGCAGACTCCCTGCGGAGCTGGGAGCTGGATGCGGGATGCGGGACTTGATCCCGGGACTCCCGAGATCATGACTTGAGCCAAAGGCAGTCACTTAACCAACTGAGCCATCCAGGTGCCACATGCTGTTCCTTACAGAAGGGATGCTTATACTTCTCTCCTAAACACACTGGACAAGTGGTACTCGCCCTTCAGATCTCCATATGAAAGATACTATATTATTCAGGGAAACCTTGCTTGATACTTTTCTTTCCTCTCCCCCATTAGATTGTTCCCTGTTGGTGTCTTTTGCCCTTGTGATTATTTATTCAGCACCTGAATTTCCTGGATACTGTGAACACTATAAATGGAAGGACTGTCTGTTTTGTACATTGATGTACTCCTGCCTGAAATATAAAAAGCAGTTCACAAATCTTTTTTGACTAATGAAAACTTTTATCTGAGGAAGTTTTATGAATAAGAGTGATTTGTAGCCCTTGGTGGGGAAAATAGTTTGCTTATAAGATGTTGAATATTTTCGCCCTCCTCCTTATCCCTGTCTCTAATAAAGGAATTACATACTTGAACTTATAAACTCTTTAATAAATAGCCCCAAGATGACTTTCATTCCAGACATGAGAATCTGATGCTGAAATGGTGAATTTAGACAAATGTGAATAGTATAAAGTGGTTTTAATTCTCTGTTTTTCTCTGTAATGGAAACTAATTTATCTCTATCTCAGATAAATACAGATCTTAGGAAATATTTAAGTGAGAACAGTTTGGCCGATTCCTCAGGCTCTATTCTACAAATGTTCCATTCAGAAAGAGCTTACTACTTATTGTGGTGTTTATTCCTTTCTAAAGCTCAGCTCATAGCCTCAATGTGTTTATTATCTTTATTTTTAAATGTTTCCTCATTCTTTATAGCTATCACACTTAAATAGAATGTTCTTTATGGTTAAATACAATGATAGGTTCAGATACATTTTGGAGAGGTTAAAGAGTGCTTCAATGTCATATGCTTTTGAAGAATAAAAGTACATAATCAGATTTTAGGTTCTTAACACATTTCTGCCAAACAACTGTGTTGCATAGGTTCATGTATTAGTTAACTGTTTTAGTTATCTATTGCTGTATAACAACTTATGCCAAAACTTACCAGCTTAAAATAACATTTGTTATCGTAGTTTCTGTCAGTCAAGAATCTGAGTGTGGACTAGCTGGTGCCTCTGGCTGAAGGCCAGTCGTGAGGTTACAGTCAAGTATGGACTGGGGCTGTGGTAATCTCATGGCTCTACTGGGCCTGAAGTGTTTGGGCCGAAGCTTATCCATGTGGTTATCGGTAGGGCTCAGATTGGCGTCCAAGCTCACTTACTCATATGGGCCTCTCCACAGAGGTCACCTCACAACGTGGCAGCTGGCTTCCCTCATGGCCTGGAGATTATGGGAGAGAGTACCCAGAACAGAAGGTGCAGTTTTTTAATAACTTAATTTTGGAAATGATTATCACCTCTCCCGTATTCTCTTGTTTAGAAGTGATTCACTAGGTGTAATCCATACTGGAGGAGAGGGGATTACACAGGGCATGCATACCAGGAGGGGATCATCGGAGGCCTTTTTAGATGCTCTGTATGGGACACACACATATACACAAACACTATTGTGGACTGGATTGTGTGTTCCTCCCTGAATTTTTTTGTTGAAATCCTGATCCTCAGTTGCTAAAACTGTAACCTTGTTTGGAGATAAGGTCCTTAAAGAGGGATTAAATTAAAATGAGACTTTTAGGGTGGGAGATCAAGTATGAATGATGTCCTTTTAAGAAAAGGTAATGTGTGCGTGTGTGTGTACGCATGCAGGGCACGCATTCACACACACACAACACACGCAAGCACACACACACACAGAAAAGACTATGGGAAGGCCCAGTGAGGTGGTTGTCTATAAGCTAAGGAGAGAGTCTTCAGAGGAAATCAGACCTGCCAGCACCCTGATCTTTGACTTGCCAACCTCTAGAACTGTGAGATAATACATTTCTGTTGTTTACGCCACCCACTCTGTAGTATTTTGTTATGATAGCCCTAGCAAACTAATATACATGTATGTAATATTTTAGAAGAACATGTTTTCCATAGTGTTTAAATTTCATGGTAATTGGGATCTGGTTTTTTTCCCCTTGACATTATAGGAGCAGAGTTCCTTTGGTTGGGACTGGGGGCCGTCCTTTCCTACTCAGGGCATCTGGAAAGATGTCAGAATTGAAGCCTATAACATTTGTCGTCTGAACTACTTTGTGTTTTCCCCTATATATGGTAAGCTAAGAGATGTGATTTCTTGTTTTTCTTTTTTGAGCCTCCTCTATGTGATAAAAATTGGGCTTATAATTTGAATATGTAGATATACTTTCAGAGACTCATTTAAAAAATTTTGTGGCACATTTATCAGCATTAAAAATATATACAAACTGTGATTTGTCATGAAAATTTACAATATAAAATAGGAAGGAGGTAGATAAACATTTTTAAACATATTTTGAAATGAAAAAGAAAGCAAGCGGGGCACCTGGGTGGCTCAGTGGGTTAAGCCACTGCCTTTGGCTCAGGTCATGATCTCAGGGTCCTGGGATCGAGTCCCACATCGGGCTCTCTGCTCAGCAGGGGGCCTGCTTCCCTTCCTCTCTATCTGCCTGCCTCTGTCTACTTGTGTTCTCGGTCTGTCAAATAAATAAATAAAATCTTAAAAAAAAAAAAAGAAAGCAAGCAAGAGCACTTGAGGTTTCTCTGAGCTAAGTGTTCCCTTCTAACAGAATTGGGCCTGCTGCCTTGTACTGCTCTTTGTGGTCTCGGTTCTCACTTTCAGAACTCCAGCTGTGCTGAATTCTTAATTTGCTCCCATCACTGGGCTGACTGTCCATCACTGCACGTTTTCTCCTCCGAAAGCTGTGACAAACTAGCTTTGTTAAGACTTGGAAATAAACTGGAATGCAAACAAGGCACAAAGAAAGTTTCGTAAGGTAAAGAAATACTACTTTTTCGGCCGAAGGAACTATTTATAAGAAAGGAGCTTTGAATAAAACCTCAAACGTGTCACTGACATCAACAAATCAGTGAAAAGCCGGTCAGATATTTGTTGAGTTGTTTGCCCGGCACTGTGTATGTTTGGCATTGAAAGGACCTAGAGTATACTCTTGCCTGCACATTGGTTGGGGTGGGGATATGTGAACAGTTTACCACACCAAACAAGGCTGTAATAGGCTTGTGGGTTGGGAGGCCCTGTAGTTCAGAAAACCAAAGATCAGGGAGGATTTGTGAAGTCAGGGAAACCAGTGAAGGGGGATCTTTTCTTTTTTCCCCCCTGAAGATTTTATTTATTTATTTGTCAGAGAGATAGAGTACAGGCAGGCAGAGTAGCAGGCAGAGGCAGAGGGAGAAGCAGGCTCCCTGTGGAGCAAGGAGCCCAATGTGGTACTTGATCCCAGGAACGTGACCTGAGCCGAAGAAGGAGGTTTAACGCACTGAGCCACCCAGGCATCCCATGAGGGGGTTCTTGAATAATACCTCGTGAAACTTGATCCAGTTATGGGCAAGCCTGCTGGATGGAATCAGCAAGAAGATGATGGGTCAGTACAGGAGTTCCGTTATCTTAAAGGTCCTGGGGACCGGAGATTGCTAGTCTATCAGAGCCAAATCTGTTTTCTAAAGGGAAAAACAAAAGCCAATCAGAGATGGTGGGTAATTGAAGTAATTGGTGCTGCTGGCATTTTTAAATGGGAAAAGGGCATGAAGAGATGTAATTTAAATTGCATGTGTAAATGTGGCCACTCTAGTGCTTCTGAACTCTTCAGAGGTGTAACTTGAACTGAGTTTTGCTATTAAATTCAAAGAACACTTCATTCTTTCCTATTCCCACCGATATTTTTTTCTCAGGTATAATAGAATCTAGTGGAAGGAGAGGTCTGATTTTGCAAAGAGTTATTTATTTAAATTGTTTTGAAGTTTAATGAATGTTTTAGGTGGTTTGCGAAAAGTGCTGTTGTGTTCTAGACACCCTGATACCTGCAAATATTTGAATAACACTGTTCTGGTTTAATTTAAAATTTTGAATATGAAACTAAAATTTCTTCCTGAATATGAGTCATTAGAGTTCAGTTTATTAGTCCCTAGTGACTACGTGAATTTTATTGGAATTAAATCTATTTCAGTGATGTTTAAAATTTAATTTAGATTCAGTGTAATTCCCCATTTCAATTACATTTTTGATATTTTGTGACTGCAATATATTTTGTACTTAATATAGAGAAAAATATGCTTCCTGTTCAGAGGATATGCCCTGTGCATATTAAACATCAGTTCTTACTATGATTAATTCTATATAGATTTCAGTGTGGTTGTTGGATGTAATAAAGAAAATTGAAGCATAAACATGTGAAAGTGAGGAGAGGAACTTCATTTAGGAGTTTTTTTCAGAGCTCTTTTTCCAGTTTTCCTTTGGAAGACCGCAGTCATCACTGAAATCAATAGTTATTTAAAAGTTGAAAAATAATAAAGAGAATAAGCTAATATATTTTATGCATTTATTTGGTATATAGTATGAGGCAGGCACTGTGAGAGGTATTAAAAGGTTTTTAAGAGGATTAGCTCATAATCAAAACTAGACAAATATAACTTTTCTTTAAAATCACATAGGTTGGGCGACTGGGTGGCTCAGTGGGTTAAGCCATTGCCTTCGGCTCAGGTCATGATCTCAGGGTTCTGGGATCGAGTCCCGCATCGGGCTCTCTGCTCGGCAGGGAGCCTGCTTCCCTCTCTCTCTCTTTCTCTCTCTCTGCCTGCCTCTCTGCCTACTTGTGATCTCTCTCTGTCAAATAAATAAATAAAATCTTTAAAAAAAAATAAAATAAAATCACATGTGTTTATTTTTGAAGATTTTAGTGTGAAATGAGGCTGGCCAGAACTAATGCAGATGGGACTATCTTGGGGAATAGTAATACAGATAGTTTGTATTTTATACTTTTGCTCGACTGTCTTCTCTAGATTTCTATGCTGAGCTTATATTCCTTCTGTAGTAAGGGAAGAAAGTCGGTAAAACAACCTATTTAGTAATTTCAGCCAACTTGTTATGAAGGGCTTAACTGATTTGACTGTGTGGCACTTTCTACCTTCTCCCTATTGAGGCTAGAAGAACGTAACCTTATTGTTTTTCCAAATGTTCAGTTTATTTATGAATTTAAAACTAGTAGGTTTACCACCGAAGGTGAAATAACTGACCATAACTTCCCAATTTAATCGTGTGCAGATGACAGTAAAAAGTCTTTTTAACATTTAAAAAATTAACTTGAAATTCTTATGAATTAGTTTACTTTATATATCTATTAATACATTTACAAACTTATATATTTATATCAATTCATATATATAGATAGATAGATATCCTTTTCTGCATTCTCAGTCATTATAATGATGGTTTCTAAACTTTTTCACTTTTTAGTATCCTGTGGTCATTTGTTTGATTTTGCCCTAACCTCAGCTTCCTCAATGATTTCCACCCATTCTTAATGTTTAAGATAATAAAAACAAATTTATATTTGAAAAAAATACTGAGGTCAAAGGAAAACAAGAATTACTCCCGTTATGTCTTAGGCTTCTGTCATTCATTTATCTAGGTATTAAGAGAGACCAATTCATTGACATGACTTTCTTTAAAACCTTATTAGAAAATGTTTATTTGAATAATTCCCTTGTAGCCCTGAAATAGTCTAATCAGGTTTTAAACAGCAGTAGCTGCTCTAGGGCACCCACATTTTCAGTGTCTTGAACAGTGAAAGATTGACTCTGGTATTGAAAAGGGAAGCCCAGAGGCTTTTTACTGGATGTAGAAACCTAGGAAGATTCTCTTGTTTTTTTTTCTTGGGGAGGGAGTAGAAGAATGACCCCATCTGCTGGGGGCCTGGGGGAAGTCTCTCTGGAATTGGGTTTCCAAGGTGGGGAGGAGAGATGGGGAGAAGATAGCTGGTGGGGGTAGATGCCCCAATTCCAAAGATTAAGACATTTATAAGCAAATAATCTGGCCCAAACGGCAGGCCTTGTCTGGTGGTGGTGGTGGTGGTGTGTGTGTGTGTGTGTGTGTGAGAGAGAGAGAGAGAGAGAGAGAGACAGAGAGAGAGTGAGAGAGAGAGAGAGAGAGAGAGACTCATACATATATTCATTTATTAATTGTTTTTTCCATGCTAGGTCTTTAATATTTGTAATCTGATGTAAATTGTTCACATTATGCCCGAAAATGTATTAGGGAAGGTTGATCATGTAGTTTTATGAGCTTTTCATAAGATTACATAAACACATTAAGTCCAAATCTATAATAAGTATGTTCTGATGAAATGCTGCATTGTTACCACAGCCAGGAAAAAAAAAATAGTATAGAGAAGTTTTTCGGTATGTGAATCCTCCTCTTGAGCTGAGGTGAGCTGTGGGTCTTTGACCTGGGGTGCTTGTGCACTTCCACCATCTCAGAGATGCTGCCTTCCCCCGACCCGATCCACATTCCTTGCTGCCTCAGCCTAAAGTGCCCCCTCCGTCATTCTCCAAGACCTAGCCTTTGGGTTGGAGGACTTAGTTTGGCTAGATCCTGGCCTTCCCCACAGAAGTCTGTATTGAAGGTCATTGCTCCCCTTTGATATAGGGAATGTAATTACAACATAATGATGATTTGTCAGTCTTGCACAATGCCTTGTTTGATGCATTTTTTGAATGCATTCGTTTGAATCACTTTTTCATCCATCTTCGAATTACTTTACCCATAAAATAACATTTTTCACCCTTGAAAATATCTTTATGGGTAGGTAGGTTGCTTGACTAATCTCTCCTGTGATTAGCTTCTGAATAGATTTTTTTCCCTCTGGAATTTACCAACTTATCTTTGGGGGGAAATTGTGCTTTGCGGTCTGTTTTGCCTTAGTTTCATCTTTGAGGATTTTGTCCTGCTGAGTAAGCGAGGAGGTCTTGCTGCTTGGTAAAAGAAGGGGAAAACAGCTGTTGTAACTAACTGTGAGCCTGCCTTTCTGGCTAATGCAAGCTGTTAGCTCTTTGAAAAGCAGCTGCTGAAGGCTGTCCTATAATTCTAGCAGGAGCACAGGAAAATATCCTGTGTTTGAATTGAAACCTTCTGTGGCTTGATCATTTCAGCTTGTTGTCACTGCTGTTTCTTCACATGCACAGGAGGACCTCAACACTGCAGCTTTTCATCACTTATTAAAGATGCAAGAAGCAAGCAGGCGAAAGGAGGAGCTGTTAGATGCTCAGCAGGGTGAAGCTAATCAAGGCAGCTATCTTTGAATAGCTCCTGCCCCGCCCCCCAGATAGAGCATTGGTTTTCTTGTTTTTTTAAAGATTATTTATTTATTTATTTGACAGAGAGAGATCACAAGTAGGCAGAGAGGCAGGCATAGAGAGAGGAAGGGAAGCAGGCCCCCTGCTGAGCAGAGAGCCCGATGTAGGACTCGATCCCAGGACCCTGAGATCATGACCTGAGCCAAAGGCAGCGGCTTAACCCACTGAGCCACCCAGGCGCCCTAGAGCATTGGTTTTCATCTTACATATGCAACCTCCCTTCCTTTGCAGATCCTTTTTCCCATGCTGACCCGAATGTTCTTCCATCTCCGTGTTCATTCTTAACCCCCAGATGCTGTCCTGTATTCTTAACTATGACCTTTGGGTATATTTCTCTATGTAGATTCAACCTCTTGCTTCTTTGGGTTGGGATATAATTTATAGTGCCTGTTAAGGTTTACAGACAGTAATGATTCAAGAAATATATTTGTATTCTTTGATGCTCCCATAACTGTTGTCATGCCCTTGTGAGATAGTTTAGGTTACAAAGATGGTATTTTGACAAATGAAGGAACTGTGGCAACATATAATTATACATTTAGTAGAGGGTCAGACACACTCTTTATGGTTGTAGATTTCAGCATTCTTTTTCACAGACCCTTTTATTAAGAGGCTAATATTTTATTGTTATATTCTGCCCTCCCCCCGTTCTTTGTTTCACATTGAATGTATCTGATACTTGGACTTAGGATTCTGAAAGACAAAAAGTACCTTTGCTTTTATCATTTTATTTTATTTTATTTTTCCATTATGATAAGCATACTTCTTTTTTAAAAGATTTTATTTATTTATTTGACAGATAGAGATCACAAGTAGGCAGAGAGGCAGGCAGAGGGTGGGGGGAAGCAGGCTCCCTGCTGAGCAGAGAGCCCAATGCGGGGCTCGATCCCAGGACCCGGGATCATGACCTGAGCTGAAGGCAGAGGCTTTAACCCACTGAGCCACCCAGGTGCCCGATAAGCATAGTTTTTAATCCCCATCACTTATTTCCCCTATCCCCCCATCTACCTCTCCTCTGGTAGCCATCAGTTTGTTCTCTATAGTTAAGGGTCTTTTTCTTGATTTATCTCTTTTTTTCCCTTTGCTCTTTTGTTTCTTAAATTCCACATATGAGTGACATCATGTGGTATTTGTCTATCTCTGACTGACTTATTTTCCTTAGCCTCTCTCTAGCTCCATCCACATTGTTGCAAATGGCAAGATTTCATTCTTTTTATGGCTAAGTAATATTCCATTGTATATATATATACACCACCTCTTCTTTATTTATTCATCTGTTGATGGACACTTGGGCTGCTTCCATAGTTTGTCTGTTGTCAGTAATGCTGCTAAAAACATCAGGATGCAGGTATCCCTTTGAATTTGTGTTTTTGCATTTTCTGGCTAAATACCCAGTAGTGTGATTCCTGGATCCTCAAAGTATCTTTGCTTTTGGTTTTCCTCAGTGTTTATACACAAATTTCAGCATGTGCCTGCTAGTGTCTTTCTCTTTGAGAGGTGCTTCTGTGAGAAATGCATGCAAAGTGGAGAGCCCTAGAGTCAGGAAACCTGGACCCTTGACTTGTCTTTTGGCTCAGGAGCTTTTGAGTTACGTTCTGTAGTTGGGGCCTCAGGAACCTTGTCTACAAAGTGATGTGGAAATTGCCAAGTAGAAGAAATTCTTATTGAAGAATTCAGTTCTTCTTGAAGCTGGACACATGATTAATAAAGACATTGATACTTGGGGCTTAATTATAATCAGTTAAGGCAAGGGTTAAGATATAGTGTGAGAGTCTTTCTGGTAGTTATGGACACATTTGAATTCAAGTAACTCAGCCATGTCTTATTTTTCTACTTCTGTGTCTTTTTACACTTTCCTTTTTCTCTTAAACAACTGAATAAAGCTTTTTTTTTTGTTTGTTTTTTTAAAGACTTTATTTTTAAATAATCTCTATATGCATCATGGGGCTTGAACTCACAACTTCAAGATCAAGAGTCACATGCTCTACCAACTGAGCCAGCCAGGCGCCCCAAGCTGTTTTCTTTTCTGACCACATCTCAACAAAGAAGTAGACCATACGGGAATATAAGAGGAGAAACTGGTATATCTTAGAGGTTTTTTAAAGGTTAATGTGTTGGCCACATCTACGCAAACTGGAACTGTCTTGAAGGTTGTTTGGATGAAGTGGCAGCACACTTATTCTGGTTATGTAGCTGCCTACTCTTTATACAAATTTCCGTCCAAGTCAGATTCTTAGTGGTTGGTTGGTTGGTATTTAAAAAGTCTTCCCTGAATCAGTTTTGGAAAAACTTAAAAGTGAGTCAGTGGCCAGAACCACATTCTCTGACCTTCTCTGGATAGGCTGCCTGATTGATTTTATATGGAACAAACTATAGACCATGGTTTCCTTTGCAGGGAGCGGGACATCAGTGAGGGTATCCCTGAGTCTCTGGAAAGGCCTCAAGTTCTAGAGAGAGCAGGTCAGCCTTGCCTGTTTGCCCTGTTTTGGCAGAATTCCTGTGTTGTCTGGGCTCAAAGTGAGGAGAGGATGTAAAATCTGGTGTAATTGGGAAGGAGACCTGGGAGGAGATTTTGACTCATTTAATCGTTTTTCTTCTTAGCTATCCCCATCCCCAGTGCTGTATCCATTTTTTGGAATTGTTTGCATTCCACTGCTGGAGAGGTGGGAGTGATCGGTATTTGTTATCTTGTTTTGTTTAATCTCCGTCTTTTCTTTATTTTTATTTGTTTTATTTTTTATTGGAGTGTAGTTGACACAGTGTTACCTTAGTTTCAGGTGTTTCAGTGAGTCTATATGTTATGCTGTGGTCACAAGTGCAGCTACCATCAGTCACTATACCATACTATTACAACACCATTGACTGTATTTCTTCTGCTGTACCTTATTCATTTTATAATAGGAAGCCTGTATCTCCCGCTGTCCATTAGCCATTTTGCCCACCCCGTTCCCCCCAGTCTTCTGCCCTCTGGCAACCATCAGTTCTCTGTATTTATGTAGCTGTTCTTGTCTTTTGTTTGTTGTATTTTTCAGATTCCACATGTAAATGAAGTCATACAGTATTCGTTTTTCTCTGTCTGACTTACTTCACTTAGCATAAAAACCTCTAGATCCAGGGGCGTCTGGGTGGCTCCGTCAGTTAAACTTCTGACTTCTGGTTTCGGCTCAGGTCATGATCTTGGGGCCGAACCTCAAAACAGCAGGAGGCTCTCCACTCAGCAGGGAGTCTGCTTCTCCCTCTACCCCTTCCCAAGGTTGTGCACTCTCTCTTTCTCTCTCTAAAAAATAAATAAATAAATCTTTAAAAAACCAGAAAACAAACCTCTAGGTCCATTCTTTTTTGTGACTGAGAGAAATTCCATAATACACGCATATACACCATATCCTCTTTATCCATTTAGCCGTTGGTGGGCACTTAGGTTACTTCCATATCTTGGCTGTTGTACATAATGCTGCAGTAAACATAGGGATGCACAGATCTTTTCAAATTAGTGTTTTTGTTTTCTTCAGGTAAATACCAGTAGTGGGATTACTGGAGCATATGGTATTACTGTTTTTGTTTTTTTTTTAACGATTTTATTTATTTATTTGACAGAGAGAAATCACAAGCAGATGGAGAGGCAGGCAGAGAGAGAGAGAGGGAAGCAGGCTCCCCGCCGAGCAGAGAGCCCGATGCGGGACTCGATCCCAGGACCCTGAGATCATGACCTGAGCCGAAGGCAGCGGCTTAACCCACTGAGCCACCCAGGCGCCCTTTTTTTTTAACTTTTTAAAGATTTTTTAAAAAATTTATTTGACAGAGATTACAAGTAGATAGAGAGGCAGGCAGAGAGAGAAAGGAGGAAGCAGGCTCCCCACCGAGCAGAGAGCCCGATGCGAGCCCGATGCGGGGCTGGATCCCAGGACCCTGAGATCACCACCTGAGCAGAAGGCAGAGGCTTAACCCACTGAGCCACCCAGGTGCCCTGGTATTACTGTTTTTGACTATTTGAGGAACTTCTGTATGGTTTTCCACAGTGACTTCACAAGTTTACATTCCCATTAATGTGCACAACCTCGCCAACAGTTTTTATTTCTTGTCTTTTAGATTCTAGCTATTCGAACTGATGTGAGGTGGTATCTCATTGTGGTTTTGGTTTGCATTTTGCTGATATTAGTGATATTGAGCATCTTTTCATGCGTCCGTTGACCAACTATATGTCTTTTTTTGAAAAATGTCTGTTCAGATCTTCCTCCTATTTTTTTAATTGGATTATTTGTTTTTTTGGTGTTGGGTTGTATATCTTCTTTATGTATTTTGGATCTTAACCCCTTATAGGGTATATCATTTGTGAATATCTTCCTGAATTTAGTAGCTTACCTTTTTATTTTGTTGATGGCTTTCTTTGCTGTGCAAAAGCTTTTTAGTTTGATATAGTCCTGCTTTTTTATTTTTATTTTTGCTTTTGTTTCCCTTGCCTTAGGAGACATATCTAGAAAAATGCTTAGGCTGGTGTCAGAGAAATTACTCCCTATGTTTTCTTCTAGGAATTTTATAGTTTCATGTCTCACATTTAGATCTTTAGTCCATTTTGAGTTCATTTTTGAGTATAGCATAAGAAAGCGGACCAGTTTCATTCTTTTGGATGTAGCTGACCAGTTTTCCTAGCACCATTTATTGAAAAGACTGTCTTTTCCCCATTGCATATTCTTGCCTCCTTTGTCATAAGTTAATTGACCGTATAATCATGGGTTTATTTCTGGAGTCTGTTCTGTTCCCTTTGTCTGTGCATTTTTGTGCCAGTGTCATATTGTTTTGTAGTATATCTTGAAATCTGGAATTGTGATACTTCAGCTTTGTTCTTTCTCAAGATTGCTTTGGCTATTCATGAGAGGAGTGATGGGTATTCTTTAGGAAAGGGTAATTTTGTCAGTGCTAGGAGAAGTATGACAGGAAGCTGTATTCTAGAAATGGGTCTTAATTTATAAAAGGGAGCTCTCCTTACCTAGAAATAGGATTATATGTTTAAAAAGTAACAAATAAAAAGAAGTGACCACTTAATACCAGGAAAATTATTGATGATTTACGAGTCTGTATGTGCTTTTGGAAACTAAATTACTTAAATTCTCCATGACTTCTGGAAGGAAGTGTTGTATTCCATTTGGAAGAAGAGGAGGGGGCAAAAATATTTTGGTATAGTGCTTCTGCTGATGACATGATAGTCTTGCAGGGGAACACCTGCATATGAACACCTGCAAGTGTTCATATTGGGTTTTTGAATTCCGCAGCCTTAATTTTTTCAGTTGTCAGCTCCCAAGGAAGTTAACTGGATGAGCCCCAGAGGACTGCTGATTTACTTTAGCATGTTTTCCCTGTTAGAAGCAGTAGAAACTTCCAGTAGCCTTTGGGAACTGTATTATTTGTCTTCCTGGCAGAGGCTCTTACAAGCAGAGCCTTCCTATTTTTCACCAAAGAGGAAGTGATAGGAAACATCCAAGGCGTCGGCTTGAACTTGGGTGGTTATTAGTAGGGTAGAACTAAAATCTTTACTTAGAAATTAAAGAAAAGGGGATTTCAGTTCAATGTGAAGACTTTACAATAGCCAAGGCTAGCAAAAAGGAAGGCTATTTTGTGAGGCAGAGGGTTTTTTCATTACAGATATTAAAGAGATTAGAATAGCCTTTTTAGGGAAATATTTTAAGGATGGAGATTAGTAAACATTTTCTGAAAGGGTCAGCTAGTAAACATTTTAGGTTTTGGGGGCCATTTGGCCTTTGTTGCAGCTGTTCAAACTTAGCCATTGTTGTGCAAAGGCAATCAAAGACAACATGTACACAAATGACAGTGGTTGGTGTAGCATGCTTGGCCTGTGATAACAAAATGCCATAGGCTGGGTGGCTTCAGGTTTTGATTTCTTACAGTTCTGGAAGCTGGGAGGGCTCAGAGTGAGGTGCTGGCTGATGGGTTTGTACTGACGGCTTTCTTCCTGGTTTCCAGATAGCTACGTTTCTTGCTCTGTTCTTGCAGGATCCCGTGGTGGTGGTGGCAGAGGGAAAGAAAGAGAAACAGACACAGGCAGATGGAAATAGAATGAGATGAAGGGAGGGAGGGGTCTTATCTTTCTCTGATAAGACCACAGACCTATGAGATTGGGCCTCACCCCTTTGACCTCACTTAACTTAATTATCTCCTGAAGACCTTATCTCCAGATAAGTTGGGGAGTTAGGGCTTCCACAGGTGCATTTTGGAGAGGTGGAGGGGGGACACAATTCAGTTCATAGCAGCTGTGTTCCAATAAAGTTTTATTTATAAAAGGAGGTGGGTCAGATTTGGCCCAAAGACCAGTTGTTTGTCAGCCTTTGGTCTAGAAGGAAATAAACACTTACCAGAAAGTAGACTAGATGATCTGTCAACCTCTAGTTCAAAAGTTTTATGACTCTGTGCTGTTGTGGTTAAAGACTCAGCCAAAAACTATATTTGATGTCTATTATCACTTGATACCTTTAAGTTAAATACTCCCCTATATAATTAAACTGTTAAATTCTGTAAAAATTCTGAGTACCAATAAGACGTAGTTGGGGGAACATTATTTGGTTACGATTGGCATAACTTAGAGGTTAAGTGTACAGTCTCTAGCTTCAGACTGTCATGGTTCATGTTCAAGCTCTGCAACTTACTAGCTTTGTGACCTTGGACAAGTTACTTAACTCCTCCATTTTTCAGTTTTCTTATCTAGACAATGGTGGTGATAATAGAATTTACCTTATAGAAATGTTGTAATGCTTAAATAAGTTAATACATGTTGAGAGCATAAAGCAATGCCTGGCTCATAGGAAGTTCTTGGTAAATATTATCTATTATTATTTCTTGAAGTAAGAGACAGTAAAGGAAGCCAGAGGGAATATGATAGGGAGCTAAAGATCATGTAGCTGTCAAAGATTTAGGATGTTTTGAAAATAAATACCTATGTATCAGACTGTAGTGTGTGCTTCTGTTTAAAAACAATAAAAATGGGGGCACCTGGTGGCTCAGTGGGTTAAAGCCTCTGCCTTCGGCTCAGGTCATGATTCCAGGGTCCTGGGATCGAGCCCCGTATTGGGCTTTCTGCTCAGTGGGGAGTCTGCTTCCTCCTCTCTCTCTGCCTGCCTCTCTGCCTACTTGTGATCTGTCAGTCAAATAAATAAAAATCTTAAAAAAAAAACAATAAAAATGCTGGAAAGGGAAATTGAGAGACTTAGTATATACTTGGTAGGAAGAAAGTATCTTGAACAAAGTGTGGTTGTCTTGATATAGTTTACTGTATCTTAGAAAAACTTGCAGGCTATGGGTGGGTAAACTCCAGAATTGGCTGGATCAGAACAAATTAATTCAGAGCTCATTGACAGGTGTTCCTAAGAATGGATCATTTAAGGGGCACCTGGCTGGCTCAGTTGGTTAAGTGTCTGCCTTTGGCTCAGGTCATGATCTTGGGGTCCTGGGACCGAGCCCCTCGTCCAGCTCCATGCTTAGCAGGGCATGTACTTCTCCCTTTGCCCACTCCCCTTGTGCTTGCTCGCTCTCTCAAATAAATAAAAAGATCTTAAAAAAAAAAAAAAAAGAATGGATCATTTAAGAAATAAAATAGTTCTTAAGTCCAGGATTAGTTTTACTTCCGAGTGCATCCAGTGCACCTCTACTTTGGCTTGATGGGGGATGCAGATGATGAGACGTGCTATGATCATCTTTACAGTGGGTCTGGTTATGGCTCTGCATTTGTAAGGAATGCCAGTTACAAAGTCTTGGCTCATTGATCAGCATATATACTTTTCCTTCATTTGCAGCAAAACCATGATGATTAGTCCCCTCTTTATTTCTAGAAGGGACTTTAAGATATTCATCAGCTGATAACCTTCTCCCTTCTCTTTTTCATGGAGGAAAATAGAAGCCACTCAGCAGGAAATTCCTCAGATTCTTGCCATAGGTCATACAAAGCTAAGTGCATCTTCACCAGGCACTGTCCTTTCTGTGGCAGTAAGGAATGAGAACTTTCACTGGTGGCTCTCACTTTCTGCCTATGCAGCCTTTTGGGTACTCCAATTCTGGTTTCTCCTGTGTAACTTAAAAAATATGAGTCAGCTTTTCCGCTCTGCTCTTGCCTAAAGCATACCGTCTTATTTTAAAACCAAAACCAAACCCAGATTCTATTCTGGAGACTAAGTGATGTAAGTTGATCCGGTGATAGAGGAACGGGTTATATCGCACATAGTATAAAACACTACTTCAGAATCCTCTTGAAACATTCTATGCCATTCACAGACTCCACTCCCAAAGTGTTGTTCCTTAGGCAGCTGTCTCATCTTTCTTTTCTCCCCGTGACCTTCCTCTTCAGGCTTGCTCCCTTTTCTTCCTCTCCATTCCAAGATTTTCCACGTGGCACCTTCTATTCCTTTTACATAGATAGAAATTTCATATCTCTCTGCTTTTCCTGTTTTTATCCTGTTATGTTATTGTGATGGGGCCCTCTGTAATTTTTTACAATGCTGATCTGATCGTGTTTTTCTTTCTTTCTTTCTTTCTTTTTTTTAAAAGATTTGTTTATTTGAAAGAGAGAGAGAGCATGAGAAGGGGGAGGGTCAGAGGGAGAAACAGACTCCCTGCTAAGTGGGGAGCCCTACATGGAGCTGGATCCTGGGATCCTGGATCATGACCTGAGCCAAAGGCAGAGGCTTAACTGACCGAGCCACCCAGGACCGGGTGTTTTCCTTTTTGTTGAAGAATCTCCAGTGCTCCTCACTGATCTAGGGTAAAGTCTCTGGACTCCTCACATGAACCAGGATGAGCTGGACTGTGCTTACATCCTCTGTAAGGATCTTCCTTACCAGTTTGATTATTGCTCAAGTTTTTGGTAAAGCATTGCTTACGGCTCTTCACCCTTGGTTTTCATCGTGCCTAGAATACTTCTCATCTGCCTCTGAACTTAGCTAAAGAATCCTTCTGGGTTCAGCTAGCTACTGCTTTTTCATAAAGGCCTTCCCTCACCCTCTATAAGTTAAGTGATCTCCCATCCTGTGAATGTTTTTTCAGAAAACTTCATATTTCTCCCATCCTGGAATTATTTCACTTTTGTACTTGGCTATATATCCTGTTACACTCTAAACTCACATGGTCAGGGGCCATGTTTATCCTGATCATCATGTAGTTCCAATCACTTAGCAAAGTACATGGCACATAGAATGTTCTCAGTAAATATTTATTTGTTAAATAATCTACGTTTAAAATAACAGTTGACCATTGAACAACATGGGGATTAAGAGCACTAACCTCCTGTGTAGTTGAAAATTCACATATACTTTTTTTGTTGTTGTTAAGTTATCTCTACACCTACATGCAAGCTCTACCAACTGACCTAGCCAGGAGCCACAGTGGCTCCCCCAAAACTTCACTGCTAATAATCTCTGTTGACCAGAAGCCTTATAAATAACATACAGAGTCGACTAACACATATTTTGTATATGTATTAGATACTGTACTTTTACAATAATACTTAACTTTCTTTTTCTTATATATTTCTTTTGGTATTTCTAAGCTATGTAGTTCAATAATGAGTTTTTTCAAATTGTCACAAATCTCCAAAAAGTTTTCCAATATATTTTTTGAAAAAAATCATATATGTGAATCCATGCAGTTCAAATCATTGTCGTTCAAGGGTCAACTGTCTATCTCTGTTTTTTCACATTTTACTACATCTAAGTTTATACCTTATTATATGGCCTAAAACCTCTATATTTTTACTTTGCTTTATGAAAAGGAATTGAACATATATCAGTCTTAGAAAATTTATGTTATATTTTCATTTGTGATATTCTCTTCATGCCCTATTTAATAAAGATTTTATGACTTATGATTGTAACCTTTTTTAGGGTAGAAGTATATATAATATATATACTCTTGGTTATTCTTCTTCAGAATGAATGGCTTAAAAAGACACAAAAAACCCAAAATGAATGATTAAAACCTAAAGATTAAATGAGAATTTCTACTGGACTTTTTGTCATGACAGGATCTGTGGAGTGCTTATTAGTTTAGAAGCTGCTTCAGTTTTTCTTCAATGAATCCTAAGGAGTGCAGCAATAATGCTTAGCATATTTCATTCATATATATATGTATATGTGTGTGTGTGTGTGTGTGTATATATATATATATAATGCTTCTTTTTTCTTTTTTTCCTCTGTGCCTTAGATAACCATACCCAGGGGTGGAATCTTGAAATAGAGTCTTCTTTTGATGTTGTCAGCTCAAAGCCAATTTCTGGTCAAGTGATGGTAGCCATCCCTGAACTGCAAACACAGCAGTCATACAGCATTGAACTTCAACCTGGGGAAAGAATTGTTGAGCTGTTTGTGAAAATTAATAAGGTGAATGATGTGGTACTTCTTCAGAAGCGCTAGATGAAAAGCAATACTATTCAAAAGAAATGGCTAGAAAGGGACTGAGAATGAAAGAAAAATGTACTTTTCCACCTTCTTCACTTTTAACCTCTCATATATTTTATGTATGTTACGACCTAAGGAATGATATTCCCAAATTTTAAGATTAAGAAAATGGAGAATATGTGATTTAACATCCTTTTCTCTCAAGAAGTCAGGGGTATTGTATCTTAATTTTTCTGCACTGTTTGCAGTGTCCTAAATCCAGAATACATTCTAAGCATTACATTTAAATGCAGTGATTATTTTTGTATAATTTTGTATAATTTCTGATTTCAATAATTACTAAATACAGTAAATTTTTTTGAATATTGATGCTTATTTTACATGCAGAATTCTAATTCTAAACTCATGATCTTTCATGAGTAGAAGTTGGCTGGATTTTCCCTTTCTCTTTTTTATTCCTCTTATTGATCATTGTGAACTGAACAGGATGGTGTAAAGCAACATTGTGACTATTCGGATAAAGTGAGAACCCCAAACAATTTCTAGTTCTGGGTTTGGAAGAAAAGTCAACCTCAACATCCAATTCTAACTGTTAAGAATACAGAAAAATGTAAGCGTCAGTGTTAGAAATGGAGATAATCGTTTTTCTGAAAATCCGTGTTACTCTGTTCTTACCTTTTCCTTTTGGTATATTAATCCATGCTAAAACACCTAGCATGTTGATTTTTAAATATTACTATGGATTGGTGTAATTTGGCATATACAGAGCCTAGAATTTCTGTGCTTTAATCTATGAGACATTGATATCATGCTCTTAATCACTATTTATTTTGTTAAAAATATGTCATAGATTACTTAGAATGACTTACATTGTTTCTTCAAAGAATGTTACCATAGAAACTTGGTGGCCTCATGGACATGGAAACCAGACGGGATACAACATGACAATTCTTTTTAAACTGGATGGAGGCTTAAGTATTGAAAAATCAGCTAAGGTAAGCTAATACTTTAAAATACTTTGTGAAGAAAAAATATATTTCTTGTTAAAATAGCAAAACATCTTTGTAGGAAAAGAAGAAACCAGCAAAACTCCTGTAACTTAATCACACAGAGACAGTCCCTAGTAACAGTTCTATGCATTCCAAAGCTTCAATGTGTGCATATGTGTGTGTATTTATATTTGTAAATGAATCAGACTTTACATATTATTTTATTTTATTTATCAATAATTCTCCTACTGTGTTTTTAAATTCTACATTCTATCAAATTAGTATATATATATATAATTTTAAAGCTCTGATACTACCAGAAGGTAATAGGGTAACTTGACCAATGCTTCCTGTTCCTATTTTCTGTTCCTCTGAATCAATCATTTTTAACTTTACCTCTTCATTTTCCCAAATAACCTGCTTCTACTGGTGCTTTCTAATTTTTCAGTTTGATGTATTACCTATTGACTTCAAACCTAGAAGATAAGGATATAGCTCTCTTATATGATTCTCTCTTTTGACCTCTTCTTAGTCCCCAGTGTACATATTTTGCCTCCCTCTGCCCATCCAGTGTTGTCAAATGGTCCTTTTTGTTAACTTAGTATTCAGTGTTTACATTATTATATTATGAATATACTGTTCAAAGCTGAATTGCATGGCATACTAAAATCATACTTCCTTTCCTTTGCAACTTTCTCTTTTCCTTAGACTTAATAATTGCCTCGTGTTACTAGCTGCTTTTTAAAAAATCTTTTATCTTCCTCTAAATCATATACAAACTCTCTGACATACTTGAAATAACTTTTAAATTTAATCAGCTCACTAGGTGCTCTATCCATTGTTTATTGTTATTTTCATTTTTGTTCTCTGTAAAAACTCTTTCTTCCAGACCCATTTCTTCATCTCCTTGATCTTGCTTGGTTACTCTCTAGACCTTCTACTTAACTACAACAGTTAACTACAGTTAACTACAACAGTTAAGTCCTAGAACTTCCTTTTATTATTATTCTTAGAATTTTATTTATTTGTCCTTTGTGAATTCTTGGTATTCTCTTCATCTTTCTTCTGGATTAAACATGGAACCCTGTTTCTTTGGAGCCATGTTTCTCTCTTTTTTTAAATTTGACTTTCCATAGCTACTGATACATTATAGATTCCTGAGAAAGGCTGTGTAGGAAATAACATTTTTGAGAACTTTTTGAACATGCAAATACATAAAGTCTGTCTTCACAGTTATTTGATAGTTTGGCTAGGTATGGAAGTCTAGGTTGGAAATAATTCTCCTTCAGAATCTTGAAGACATTGCTTCATTAGCTTTCAGCTTTTCTATGTTTGTTTTGAAATATAATTATATTCTAATTTTTGTTTTCTTGTACAGGACTATTTTTGTTGGCTTCTAGAAGCTTTTAGGATTTCTTTATCTCTGATAATCTGAATTTAAAAATTTGAAAATGAGTAGATTTTTGTTGTTGTTCTTGTGCTAGTTATCCTTGTGGGTTCTTTGAATATAGAAACCAATCTGAAAGTTTTCTTGTATTATATCTTTTATAATTTTTCATTCATTATCTTTATTTTATTTTTTTGGTATAACTGTTAATCAGATATTGGACCTCCTGAACTCAGCAATATACCTCGATTTTCTTTTCTGTATTCTGTCTTATCTTTTTATTTTGTCTTCTGGTAGATTTAGTTGAGTTTATCTTCAGTTTTTATTCTTATTTTTATTTTTTAAAGATTTTATTTATTTATTTGACAGAGAGAGAACACAAGCAGGGAGAGTGGAAGAGGGAAAATCAGACTTGATCCCAGGACCCCAAGATCATAACCTGAGCTGAAGGTAGTTGCTTAATCAACTGAGCCACCCAGGTGCCCCTTATCTTCAGTTTTTAAAATTAGATACTTTATTTTTGTTGTCACTTAAAAAAATCTCTAAAAAGTTATTCATTTATTTATAAAGATTTTATTTATTTATTTGACAGACAGAGATCACAAGTAGGCAGAGAAGCAGGCAGAGAGAGAGAGGGAGAAGCAGGCTCCCCGCTGAGCAGAGAGCCCGATGAGGGGCTCGATCCCAGGACCCTGAGATCATCACCTGAGCCGAAGGCAGAGGCTTTAATCCACTGAACCACCCTAAAAAGTTTTTTATTTTTATTATTTTATTAATCTTTTAAAGGATCTATTTAAGAAATTAAAAAAATATATTTTATTTATTTGAGAGACTGCTCTCTCATGCAGGAGGGTACAAGCAGGGGTGGACAGGAGAGGCAGAAGCAGACTCCCTCCTGAGCAGGGAGCCTGATGCGGGGCTCAGTCCCAGGACCCTGAGATCATGACCTGGGCTGAAGGCAGATGCTTAACCAACTGAGCCACCCAGCCCCCGTTTTTTTTTTTTTTTTTTTTAAGTAATCTCCACACACAGTGTGGGGCTCACACTTAAAACCCCAAGATCAAAAGTCGCATGCTCTAACAACTGAGCCAGCGAGACTGTCCACATAAGTCCTATATAAGCTTCAATATTCATTATTCAGGTGGAAGCCCAGCTTTATCTTGTGGTGATACCCACATGTCCGTAGTTATAGATCTTGTGTGTGTGTGTGTGTTTGCCAGGGAAGACATTCTCTATTCTCTTGCCTGGGGAATATAAGACTGGTTGTTACCATTCAGGGAGTCTAGTGGCAGAAGGGGACTCAATTTCTGACATGGAGCTACAGTTTCATCTGTTCCCCCTCTCACATTGTGCTTTATATGCTCAAGTCTCTCTGGTTCTGAAAGGCAAAACAATAGGTGAGCCTCAGGATCCCTTTTCCCAAAGCAATGTCCTTGAGTTCTGCTTTTAGAATTAAAACATCTTATATAGGTCATTGTACATAAAACTGCCTTTTCATGTCATTTAAAAAATTCTAAAATAGAGTCAAGATTGAAACTGGAGCTATCTAGAAAGGACAATGAGGGACAAAATCCCTGTACTCAAAAGTATTGCTCTCAAAGTACCTCTAGAAAAATCTCATCCAGTGCCTCCATCTGTCAGGGACCATTATTAAAAAAAGAATACAGGGCACCTCGTGGCTCGGTCAGTAAAACGTCTGCCTTTAGCTCAGATCATGATCCCGGGATTCTGGGATCGGGTCCCACATTGGGCTGCCTGCTCAGCAAGGAGCCTGCTTCTCCCTCTCCCTCTCTCTCTCTGTCTTTCATGAATAAATGAATAAAATCTTTGAAAAAACTAACCATGATACCTTTATCATATCCATCTAGATTAATAAGAATTCTTTAAAAAAACATAAATTAAAAAATTAAAAATGCAATAAAAATGTTTCCCCCTGAAGGTATAACCATCTTTTTTGTCCCTAAATCTGTGAATAAACCTTGTGGTAACCTTAACTAGAGGATAGTGAAAGGAAAATTTGTCTTTAGTCTAAAGAAATGACTAGGTTCTGCCTGGTTTGGGGTACAGCACTAAGGATTGGAAAGAACTACACTTTGGAATTTATTAGCTATAGGCTACTTATTTAGTCTTTCTTTCTTTCTTTCTTTTTTTTAAAGATTTTATTTATTTGACAGACAGAGATTACAAGTAGGCAGAGAGGCAGACAGAGAGAGAGGAAAGGAAGCAGGCTCCCTGCTGAGCAGAGAGCCCAATGTAGGGCTCGATCCCAGGACCCTGGGATCACGACCTGAGCCAAAGGCAGAGGCTTTAACCCACTGAGCCACCGAGGTGCCCCCTTATTTAGTCTTTCAAGTGTCATTTCTGTATAGTAAAAAGGTACAGTAAAAATGACATAACCTAATCTGGCTTGTAATAGTGTACAGTAAGTAGTAGCAATCTTAATCCCCTTCATAGGTCTCCTCCTTCCCCCATCATCAAGCTTTGGTGTTTGCAGTTGGCTGGGGTTATACTCTGGCATCATCTGTCACATTTGGTGTTACCTGTCCTTTGGGCCAGACACCATGTAATGTATCCTTTAGAAGATCATTATTTGTTTTTCTTTGTTTAATCATGCTCTGTATTTTCTGAACATTCTGAGTGTTTGTGAATGTGTGTGTGTGTCCACAGTGTATATAGGGAGAATATCCTAGAGCCGTCTAAAGGGCCAAAACATTCACTCTTACTCTAACTCTCTTGGTACAAGATGTCTGCTCTCTCACATGTTGAGTTGTTATGTGTTACTTTGATGAAACAGGAATGTACGTGTTTTTCTGTTTGTGGGAAATAATTATTTTCATTCTGGCTAGCATGGTTGAATTATTGTTTATTACATTTAAAGTTACCATTTTTTGAATTGGCCAGCAAGGGGAGTGAAAGCTGTATTTTCCCATGCCTTTTGTTAATGTGTGTCTCTGAAGTGTACCCTTTGGCTGTGGTGAATATAGGTTTTTTTTTTTTTAAATTTTACTTTTTCAGTGTTCCAAGATTCATTGTTTATGTACCACACCCAGTGCTCCATGCGATATGTGCCCTCCTTAATACCCACGACCAGGCTCACCCATTCCCTACCCCCCCCCCAAAACCCTGGTTTGTTTCTCAAAGTTCACAGTCTCTCATACTTCATCTCCCACTCCGATTTCCCCCAGTTCTCTTTTCCTTTCCTTCTCCTAATGTCCTCCATGTTATTCCTTATGTTCCACAACTAAATGAAACCGTATGATAATTCACTTTCTCTGCTTGACTTATTTCACTTAGCATAATCTCCTCCAGTCCTATCCATGTTGATACAAAAGTTGGGTATTCATTCTTTCTGATGGAGGCATAATACTTCATTGTATATATGGACCATATTTTCTTTATCCATTCGTCTGTCGAAGGGCATCTTGGTTCTTTCCACAATTTGGCGAGTGTGGCCTTTGCTGCTATGAACATTGGGGTAGAGATGGCCCTTCTTTTCAGTACATCTGTATTTTGGGGTAAATACCCAGTAGTGCAAATGCAGGGTCATAGGGTAGCTCTATTTTTAATTTCTAGGGAATCTCCACACTGTTTTCCAAAGTGGCTACACCAACTTGCTTTCCCACCAACCATTTAAGAGGGTTGCCCTTTCCCTACATCCTCTCCAACACTTGTTGTTCACTGTCTTGTTAATTTTGGCCATTCTAACACCAGTGGTATCTGGTGGTATCTCAATGTGGTCTTGATTTGAATTTCCCTGATGGCTAATGATGATGAAAATTTTTCCATGTGTCTGCTAGCCATTTGTATGTCTTCTTTGGAGAAGTGTCTGTTCATGTCTTCTTCCCATTTTTTTGACATGATTATCTGTTTTGTATGTATTGAGTTTGAGGAGTTCTTTATAGATCTTGGATATCAGCCCTTTGTCTGTAGTGTCATTTGCAAATATCTTCTCCTATTCCATGGGTTGTCTCTTTGTTTTGTTAACTGTTTCCTTTGCTGTGCAGAAGCTTCTGATCTCGATGAAGTCCCCAAAGTTCATTTTTGCTTTTGTTTGCTTTGCCTTTGGAGATGTGTCTTGAAAGAAGTTGCTGTGGTCCATGGCAAAGAGGTTATTGTCTATATTCTCTAGGATTTTAATGGATTCCTGTCTCACATTGAAGTTATTTAACCATTTTGGGTTTGTTATTTTTGAGACTCATTCATTCACTAAATACTTAGGGAACATCTACTGGGTTTCAGCCATTTTATTAGAGTCTGGTGGTAGAACGGTGAGTAAAACATTGTTTCCATTTCTCTCTGAGGTCTTAGTAAAGCTTACAATTTGGTTGGGAAATTAAATAATTAAACAAGCAATTGCAATTAAGTGTAATAAGCACTCTAGAGAAATACAGAGTACTGTAGAAGGACCAGAGCAGGAGCATTCTGGGAAGATTCCCAGAGAAGGTGATACCTGTGTTCTCAAGGATGAGGCAAATTTGACCAAGCAGTGTGTAGCAAAGAGGCAGAGGATCAAGACTATGTTAGGGCCCAGGGACTTGTAGGAATATTGTGTGATTGTAGAGGTGAAAGTCATTTCAGTGTGGCTGAGTTTGAGTTTGAAGTAGCACAAGGGATGGTTTTGTAATGGTAGGCTATGGCAAGTTCATGCAGGGTCTGGTAAGCCATGTGAAGGAACTGGACTTGGCCACGAGGGCAGTGGGTATTCTCTGAAGGGTTTTAAGGAGACAGCCATGACCATATTTGTTTTACAAAGATTTTACAGATCAGATTGGAAGAATGACAAGAATAGGAGGCCAGTTAGAAGACTGTGGTGGTGATCCAGGCACAAAATGATGGTTGCTCGGTCAATAGACTAGCTGAGGAAGTAGATTTGAGAAAGATTTAGGAGTTAAAACCATCAGACTTGTTGATGTGGGGATGAGAGAGAGGAGTGGATTATTAATGGTTCTTAAGATGCTGGTTTGGGCTACTGAACAGATTGCATTTCTTTGAACTCAGTTACTCAGAAAGAAGAGCAAGTTTGAAGGGCAGTATGGGGTGCAAATTATTTCTGTGTTAGATGTGTTTTGTACGGAGTGATTAAGAGACACTTAAGGAATGATATTCAATGGGCATTTCATTATGTAGGTCTGGATTTAGGAATTGTGTCTGGATTAAAAAAGTAGATGCAGAAATCCACAGACTAAGTTAATGTCATCATAGGAGGGGATGAACTACCTCAGGGACTGCATGGAGAGGAATGCTAGGACAAAGCTCAGCATCATTATAATTAAGCCAAGGTGGTGGGGAAGTCCATGGAAGAATCGAGGAAGAAATGACCAAAGAGGTAGAGGCAAACCAGTTGAGTGGGGAGTCACAGAAGCCAGAGGAAGAGGGCATTTTAAAAAGCAAAAATGTTTGGAGTGTCAAAAGCTGCAAGGAACTCCAGGAGTGAGAAAGAGCCTTAGGTTTGGTAATAAGTAGATGACTGTTGGACTCAACCAGAAGGAGTCAGATTGCAGTAGGTGGAGAAGTGCCTGAAGGTGAGGAAGTGGAGACAGAGAGAGTAGATGACTCTGAGAAATGTTTGATGGGAACCACCCCTGAGCCAAGTGGGAATGGTGGCCAGTTGGGGTCAGAAGAGTGGCTACATGTAGGAGACTGTGCAAATAGGTATATATAGCGAACGACTAAGACCCAGCTTTTTCATGGATGGTGGAAGGTAGTATACTTATAGCAAAGAGAAAAGCTAGAATGGATTGGCCTGAGTCCAGTGGAGTTGGAGTAGTGGGAACTCATGATTTTCAACATATGTAGATAAAAATAGAGCTATACAAATTTAAATGCATGTGTGTATATTTACAGCTAGACATCCAGACACACACACACACACACACACACACACACATTTCCTAGCTCTTTTCAGGCCTTCCTAGTATCAGACTCTTGATTTCAGCTCAGGTCATGATCTCAGGGTTGTGAGATCAAGCCCCATGTTGGGGCTGCATGCTCAGTGGGGAGTCTGTTTAAGAGTCTCTTTCTTGGGGCACCTGGGTGGCTCAGTGGGTTGATCCACTGCCTTCGGCTCAGGTCATGATCTCAGAGTCCTGGGATGGAGCCCCACATTGGGCTCTCTGCTCACTGGGGAGCCTGCTTCCCTCTCTCTCTCTCTGCCTGCCTCTCTGCCTACTTGTGATCTCTCTTTCTGTCAAATAAATATAAAATTAAAAAAAAAAAAGATTCTCTTTGTTTCCCACCCCCCATGTGTGTACTTTCTCTCTCAAATAAATAAATAAAATCTTAAAAAAAAAAAAGAAGGATGGAATAAGTTAAAAGGACACTGAAACTGTTTAATGTGCCCCCACTGGCCAAATCTGAGAAACTTGAGCATTAAAATAAAAAGCGGTAGTAAAAAGTTATAACCCATTTAACAAGTAAATGAGAGGAAGGAAAGTGATTCCTTAAAGTGGAATATCAGCTGATAAATGTAGAAGGAATAATGGAGCTAGAATAATAATAATTTGATAACTACTATAGTTGTAAGTAATTCAAGTAAGAAATATGAATGGATGCTAAAACTGAGGCATGAAATAATGAGATATTTATATAGCCTCAAAGCATCTCTCAACAAAATATTTATAATTATAATGGAGAAAAAAACACAGTGGGGATATCTAGCAGACACTATCTTGATTAAGTGGTTAAGGTTATCACCACCAATATGACAAAGTGACATGGTGTCCACCCAACAAGCCGGAAAGAGGAATATGGCATCACTTCTGTGACAGTCCAGTGAAAGCAGATAACCTGGATCTAATCCTAAGGTAGCAGCATCAGGCAGTCTCAAATTGAGCTCCATGAGCTAAAACCTTCAAATGTACTTCAGTCTACAGTAATCTTAAAAAATGTCAAAGAAGGGTAGGGAACTATTCTACATTTAAAGAGACTACAGAGATATCACACCTGAGTGCAGTGCCTGATCTTTTTTCCCTATAAACAGTATCATTGGGACAACTGAAAAAACTTGAGTGGGGTCCCTGGGTGGAGGGTATTCAGTTCTTTGTACTTCCTTTGCAACTTTTCTGTTAAGTTCAAATGTTGAAACACAAGAAGGAACACCATTAAGAGAATGAAGAGCAATGACAACAAAATCCTGACTGGAAAGAGCCAGAGACAGGGCAAGACTGAAAACAGTTCAAAACCAGAGAGGTGTTCAGGGGCAAAATCTCTGATAAGGTAGGGGATGACATCACCACACTAGTGAATGGATTCAGTGGGGGAGGAAGGGCTCTGTTATCTTGCCGTAGGAGTTAAAGATAAAATAACATATGTAGAGGAAAGGATGGAGCTTAAAGATGGAAGTAAGTTTGAAGATCCCTAGGACCACTTAAGATATAATTTCTTTCTGTGGGAATTGCAAGCTCTTCTTTCAGCAGAGTCTTAAGAGGAAAAGTGAACCTTAGCAAGAAAGTTTAGGGAGTTCTGCTCAGGTAACTGTTTCTTCTCCTGGGCACTAGGATATAATGTCTTGTTGAGAGGAATGGGGCCAAGTGAGAAATTTGAGAAAGTTAAGTCTTGAGATAGCTGCTATAGAGAAAAGCTAGAAGGGGTTAAGGCAACATGGCAGGATTCTGGGACAAGAATTGAGGGCTCATCTGAGGCTGAGAACGGAATCTCTTTATCTGAAAGTTGGTATACCTTCACTTTGGATAAAGTACTGATTTCTGTTTAGGACATGTTAGGGTGGTTTGATGGTGTTTTATAAGGTGTCTTGGTGTGTGGTTTGAAATTGTTTTCTGGACCCTCCACCAACCCTGCTTGTACACATGCTGATGAAATTCCTTGTATTTGAGGTGAGGATTGGGTCTAAAACTAGGTATCTTTCCCTGCTGTGGTTTTTGAAATTATCTTATTTCTAGAATGTTCTATGTCATGTAAGAGTCTTAAGGTACTGTTTTAGTTAGCCTGTTAAAACCTTACTGTAACATTTAAATCAGTGTTGTATTCTGCTCATTAGAAGGCTTAGAAGATAGCCATGAAGGTGATTAAAGAAAAAAGAGGATAAAGGAATAAGGTGATTTACCTCAGAGAGCTGAGGACATGTTTGCTAATTCTTTTTTTTTTTTTTTAAGATTTTATTTATTTATTTGACAGAGAAGTCATAAGTAGGCAGAGAGGCAGACAGAGGGGGATGGGAAGCAGGATGGAAGCAGGCTCCCCGCTGAGCAGAGAGCCTGAAGAATGTGGAGCTCGATCCCAGGACCCTGAGATCATGACCTGAGCAGAAGGCAGAGGCTTAACCTACTGAGCCACCCAGGCGCCCCTACATTTGCTAATTCTTTAACTTGTTATTCATGAAATTTTTCATTCATCTGTAATAGGGAAGAGTTGGATGAGGAAGTGAATTTAGAGTGGAGCCTGTGACACCAAGGCCACCCATGGGAGTGGCTATGTGGTGGTGGTGGCAAGGTTGTACACCCTAGAATGGGCCACAGAGGAACACCTTAGCATGCGCTTGCAGTGGGAATGTTGAAGAGTATTTATGTCCATTTGTCCGTTAGACTAGGATGGTAGAGGCTGATCAGAGGATCTCTTGCACATCCCCACAATTCTGATTGCTCAGAAGAGAAAACCGGAATGAAATAAAAATTTGAGTTCACTGCAAGTTTTAGGAATCAGTGTTTGCCTTTGAAATTTAGATTAATGGTATAGACTAATTTCACATTTTGTAAGTGAGAAATAATACCTAATTGACCTTTCCAGGGTGGTTTTTACAGGGAATTCAGTACTTGCCAGCCCTAAATTTCTTCATGTTTTCAGATGGTTTCAGACTTGCTAGTGTTTCAACAAGCAAGGAGTTGACAGGGGTCTCTTAGTCTAACTTCTTTGGTGGGAATGTGTCAGATTGGGGTTTCTTTTCTTGTCTTGTTAAACTGAAGTCTAGTTGACACACAATGTTCCGTTATTTCCAGGTGTATAATATAGAGTTCAGATAACTCTGTACACTATGCTGTGTTCACTAAGTGGAGCTACTGTCTGTCACCATGTGACACTCCTACAATACCATTGACTATATTCCCTATGCTGTGCCTTTTATGTTCGCGACTTACTCATTCCATAACTGGAAGCCTGCACCTCCCACTCCCCTTCACCCATTTTACCCATCCTCACACCCCTTCCTGTCCTGTCTGGCAGTGGTCAGTTGGTTCTCTGTTTTTATGGATCTTGTTTTTTTTGTGTGTGTGTGGTTGGTTGTTTTTTCTTTTCTGCTCTTATTTGTTTGTTCTGGCTTTTAGATTCCATGTGTAAGCAAAATCATATGGTATTTGTCTTTCTCTGACTTACTTCACTTAACATAATACCCTCTAGGCCCATCCATGTTGCCAGATTGGAATTTCTTTTTATTTTCTGTTTATTGTGAAGTATAACACACATACAGAAAACTCTACAGAACATGTGAAACATGTGTGAAATGCTGGATGAGGGATTAGAAAAAGAATTATGTTACACTTATCCTGATCAAGAAATAGAACAATTGCTAGTACCTCTGAAGCTCCCCCTCCCCCTTTGTGAGCGTCCCCAATCACTGCGCCTTTGTCCTTCCCGAAGATCCACTCTCCTGCCTTCTCACTCTAGTGTACTTTTGTCTGTCTTTAACCTTTATGTATATGGAACCACATGGTATATATTCTTTTGTGTCTGGCCAACTTGGCTCGACATTATACTTGTGGTGTTTAGGTATGTAGTTATATATAGCTGTAGTTTGTTTATACTGTTGTGTTATATTTCAATGTATTATACATTCTACTGTTGAAATTTAGGTAGTTTACAGGTTTGGCTATTCTGAGTAATGCTACTGTGAACATTATTATTATTATTATTTTTATGTTATGTTAGTCACCATACAGTCCATCATTAGTTTTTGATGGAATGTTCCATGATTCATTGTTTGCATATAACACCCAGTGCTCTGTGCCGTCTATGCCCTTCTTAATGCCCATCACCAGGGTCACCCCTCCCTGCCACTTCCCGCCCCTCTAAAAACCCTGTGAACATTAATGATGATCAGTCAGAGCACAACGTTTGTGCTGGGACCGGAATCACTGGATCACAGGGGACACGTAGGTCAGCTTTGAGAGAGCCTGCTGAGCTGCCTTCCAGAGGGCTTAGGTTTCACTTCTACTGCCCATGCTCACGTGCCCCCCAGCGCTAGCTGTTGTGTCAGGACTTCTGTTCTCCTCACAGACACCTCCTTATCTCACCTCAGTGGCTCTGGTATCCTGACAGTTCTGTTGTTACCTTGGGCTTGCTCTATGTAAAACTGTTCCTATTTTGAAGCTATCTTATTGTAATCCATCTTGCTTCAGTTTTATATCTTTCATGCCTCTCTTCCACTGAGATTAGACATACTCATTTTTAAAAAGATTTTATTTACTTAAGAGAGAGAAAGAAAGTGCACACAAGCAGGGGGAACAGCAGGCAAAGGGAGAAGCAGGCTCCCCGAAGAGCAGGGAGACCTGATGTGGAACTCGATCCCAGGGCCCTGTGGCAGACGCTTAAGCAATTGAGCCACCCACATGCCCAGACATAAGGGTATTTTATTTTTTGTTAACTCAGTCTGTCTCAAGACAGCAGCACAGTTAACTCAGACAAAAAGGCCTTGGAGAAGTTAGGAATTTTGGATGCAGCCCATGCAGCAGAGATGTACTGGGTCTAATAGGAGGGGAAAGGGCTGACTACATTTCTTTGTGAACAGGGAAGAATATCTTGACATTCTTTTTGATAATATTTGATATTTGATAATATTTGATATTTGATAATATTTTTTTGACTGAATGACTGAACTTTTTTTATTGTTGAAAGGAATAACTTTGAGGTTATTCATACTGTAGGTATGAAGGGAGGTCATATGAAGAAAATATAGGAAATTTAAAAATAAATTATAAAGTAAAAGCTAGGCATTGGGCTCTTATAAATTCTGTCCAATATGTCATTTCACAGGGACCCTAAAGTGCAAGTTTGGTAGAGTCAGCTTGCTTTTAACAAAGGAAGTTTTGTGTATACATTTAGTGGGAAAGGCTGCTCTGGGTAAATGAGATTAAAAAAAATCTTCCTAATCACTGTTTTGCCATCTTCTGCCCAGGTTAATTGAATATTTTTATCCTACTAATTGATTATACTGAATTCCTACCTAATACATGTCAAAGACATAATAAGTACGTTTGAAGGACTATTACAGTTTAACCTTTCTAGAAAAATAGTAAATCAATTAGTTGGTATTTCTCTTTAGCACAACTTATTTTGTGTCTCTCATGTAGTCCCTGTGTAAGGTAAATCTTGCTAAAAGCAACAGAAAGCAGTTGTTTGTATTTGTCTTAGCATCAAGATTCTCTAATTAAATTATGTAGGGAAATAGACAATGTAGTAATATGTATTCCAGAATTAGAAATTATTTTGCGCAGTTCCTAAACCAGAAGAGATAAAAAACTGCCCCTAGCTATTACAGTTAGAAAATGATGGAGATTTATTCCTTTTTTTTTTTTTTTTTTTCCAAATTTTGCTTTGTTCTTTGTTTCTTAAGTTCCCAGTTTCATCTTTGCAGTATCTGCAGGGCAGAAAGAGAGCACAATGCCTGTGAGATTTTTTCTTTTCTTTTTCTTTCTAAATGCTGCTTTTGGCTCTTTAAAGACCTTACAAGTACATAGCCAAAAAAATGTGGAGTTCAGAATAATCAAGGTCTATTTCTGACTACTTCGTACATCTGATCAGTACTGAGAGTTCACAGAGATTGTGAAGTATGTCACCCTCTGTGGGTCTCTGGTTTCCTAGGGCAACTGTAACAAATGGAGTAGCTTAGAACAAAAACAATTTAATTTCTCGTAGTCCTGGAGGCTCAAAGTCCAAAATCAAGGTGTTGGCAGGCCATGTTCCTTCTAAAGGCTCCAAGATGGATCCTTCATTGCCTCTTCCAGATTCTGGTGGTTGCGGTAATCCTTGGCATTTCTTGGCTTATAGTTGGGTTACTCAAATCTCTGTTTCTCTCATCATATGGCCTTCTCTGTGTATGTGTGTGTCTCTGCTTTTCTTACAAGGATGGCAGCCTTTGGATTAGGGTCTATCCTAAGCCAGTATAACCTCATTTTAATAACTAATTATATCTGTAAAGACCCTATTTGCAAATAAGGTCACATTTGAGTTTCTGAGTGATTTGAATTTTGAAGGACACTGTTCATCTCAGTAAATTTCCCTTTTGTTTTTTTTTTTTTTTAAAGATTTTATTTATTTGAGAAAGAGAGGGAGTGCACAAGCAGGGAGAGGGACAAAAGGAGAGGGTTAAACAGACTCCCCACTGAGCAGGGAGCCTGACTCGGGCTCGATCCCAGGACCCCAAGACCATGACCTGAGCCCAAGGCAGACACTTAATGGACTGAGTCACCCAGGCGCCCCCCACCCTTTTGTCTTTCCAACTGTCACATTTTAATTAAATATTTCCAAAATGGCTGTGGATAGCAGCTTACCCAGACTGGGTCATGGGAGCAGTTAGCCCTGGGTACAGGCAGTAAGTGGGTGCATTATGTGTATTAGTGTGTCTGGCAATTCTGTACAATGTCAGTGATTAAATACTCTTCCCTGCAGAATCTTTTGTTGGTTTAAGTTTTATCCATCTGTGCAATTATTCTTGAGTTTTAATAACATATATGTAGGCTTCAATTAGCGCATTTTTATTATTAACTCTTTAATAAATGTTACATTTTACATGGACATAAATTTGGAGAACTCTTAGTTATATAGTTGTCCCCAGGATCATGGAGACTCAGCTGCATATAGTCATTTTGAAAGTAAGTTTATAATAGTTTAAAACAGTTTAAACTTGTTTTGGAATGGTTTGTGTCCCTAGTCTCTGTCTTCTTACATATTGTTGCATTTAAAAGTAGATTAGAAACAACAATAGCAGAGTGATTATAAAAAAACAGAAACTAAACATGAGCTACTTCAGTGTGACCTAAAGCTTAAAATTTTAATATAGAAATAATTGATAAGCTGAACTTGAGTAAAATTAGAAACTTCTGGGGCAGTACCTGGGTGACTCAATCAGTTGGGCATCCAACTCTTGATTTTGGCTCTGGTCATGATTTTAGGGTCGTGATATTGAGCCCCACATCAGTCTTCACACTCCGAGGGAGTTAGGCTGGAAGTCTTTCTCTCCCTCTCTTAAGCCCCTCTCCCAGCTTGCACTTGTACTCTCTCTCTCTCAAATAAAAAATCTTAAAAAAAATTCAGAACAACTTCTCTGCCAAAGACAATGTCGAGAGAATAAGAAAACAAGTCACAGATGGGAGAAAATGTTTGCGAAAGACATATCTTGTTAAACAAAATACACGAAGAACTATTAAAACTCAGCAGTAAGAAAATAAACCAATTTTAAAAAAGATGGACTAAAGACCGTAGCAAACTTGAAGAGATACAGATGGCAAATAAACATATGAAAAGATAATCCACATCACATGTCATTAGGAAAATGCAAATTTAAATAGGATGGCACTATACACCCTTTAGAATGGCCAAAACATGGGGCACCTGGGTGTCTTAGGTCATGATCTTGGGGTCCTGCGTTGGCACCCTGCATCAAGCACCCTGCTCAGTGGGGAGTCTGCTTCTCCCTGTCTCTCTGACCCTTCTCCCTGCTCATGATCTCACTTGCTCACTGGCTTGCTCGTGCTCTCTGTCAAGTGAATAAATAAAACAAACAAACAAACAAAAAAAGGCCAAAACCTGGAACACTGACAGTTCTAAATGCCGGTGAGGATATGCAGCCACAGGAACTCTCTTTCATCACTGGTGGGAATGCAGAGTGGTACATACAGTCAGTCACTTTGGAAGACAGTGTGGTGGTTTCTTATAAAACGAAACATACTCTTACCAAATGATCCAGCAGTTGATCTGCTTACTATCCAAAGGACTGAAAACGTATGTCCACACAAAATCTGTACATTGCTGTTTACATTAGGTTCATTCCTAATTGCCAAAAGTTAGAAGCAACCAGGAAGTTTTTCAGTAAGTGAAGTGATAAGTAAACCTGGTGGATCCAGACAATGGACTGTTTATTATTCAGTGTTGAAAAGAGCTATTAGCTCTGAAAAGACTTGGAGGAAGCTTAAATGATGATTACCCGGTGAAAGATGCCAGTCTGAAAGGGCCCATATGGCATGACTCCATGTATGTGACATTCTGGAAAAGATGAAACTGTGGAAGTGGTAAAAAGATCAGTGGTTGCTAGGGACTGTGGGGAGGAGGGAGAGGGGAAGGGGTGGTGCATATTGGATTTTGAGGGCAGTGGAACTACTCTGTATAACAATACAGGTTTATTAGTTGTAAGTAATGTACCACCATAGTGGAGGATGCTGGTCATGGGGAAGGCCATGCACTGTGGGGGCAAAGAGTATATGAGAAGTTTTTTTACTTTCCCCTAAATTTTGCCATGAATCTTAACTGCTCTAAAAAAATAAAGTCTGTAAAAAAAAAAAACTTGGGGGAAAGTGTGAACTGAGATGTAGAATATATAATATTTTGTTTGGTAAGTGGATATTTGAATTGATATATGAAATATTTTACTAGTTTTAATATCTTTAGAATTGAAATTCTTTATTTGTTAATTTTTTTCTTCCAAATTTTTATTTAAATTCTAGTTAGTTAATGTATAGTGTAATATAGGTTTCTGGAATAGAATTTAGTGATTCACTCCAGTGCTCATGGAAACACCCATGAGCACTGTGCTCATCTAACAAGTGCCCTTCTTAATACCCATCACCCATTTAGCCCATCCCCATCCACCTTCCACCATCAACCCTCAGTTTGTTCTCTATCATTGAGAATCTTTTATGGTTTGCTTCCCTTTCTCTTTCTTTTTCCCTTCCCATATTTCATCTGTTTTGTTTCTTAAATTCCACATATGAGTGAAGTCATATGGTACTTGTCTTTCTTTGACTGACTTACCCCATTTAGCATAAAACCCACTACTTCCATCCATGTTGCAAATGGCAAGATTGCTTTTTTTTAAGATTTATTTATTTATTTTGGTGGGGAGGGACAGAAGGACAGAATGAAACAGACTCCCCTCTGAGCATGGAGCCAACATAGGACTCGATTCCACAACCCTGAGATCATGACCTGATTTAAAGGCAGAGGCTTTAACCCACGGAGCCACCCAGGTGCCCTGAGTTCATTCTTTTTGATGGCTGAATAGTATTCCATTTTATATGTATTTACCACATCTTCTTTATTCATCAGTCAGTGAACATCTGGGTTATTTCCATAATTTGGCTCTTGTTTATAGAACAGGGTGCATATGGCCCTTCAAATATGTGCTTTTTTATCCTTTGGGTAAATACCTAGTTGTACAGTTGTGGGATTGTAGGGTAGTTCTATCTTTAACTTTTGGAGGAAGCCCCATGCTGATTTCCAGAATGGCTCTATCAGTTTGTATTCCCACCAACAGTGTAAGGAGGTTTCCCTTTCTCCACATCTTCACCAACATCTTTTGTTTCCTGTGTTGTTACTTTTAGCCATTCTGACAGGTGTGAGGCGATATCTCACTCATCATATGGTTTTGATTTGTATTTCCCTGATGATGAGTGATGTTGAGCATCTTCTCATGTGTCTGTTGGCCATCTGAATGTCTTCTTTGGAAAAATGTGTATTCATGTCTTCTGCCCATTTCTTAACTGGATTATTTGTTTTTTGGGTGTTCAGTCTCAAATGTTCTTTATAGATTTTGGATATTAACCCTTTATCAGATGTATCATTTGCAGATTTCTTATCCCCTTCCATCAGTTGCCTTTTAGTTTTGTTGATTGTGCAGAAGCTTTTCATCTTGATGAAGTTCCAGTAGTTCATTTTTGCTTTTGTATCCCTTGCCCCTGGCAACATGTCTAATAAGAAGTTGCTGTGGCTGAGGTCAAAGAGGTTGCTGCCTGTATTCTTCTCTCGGATTTTGATGGATTCCTGTCTCACATTGAGGTTTTTCATCCATTTTGAGTCTATTATTGTGTGTGCTGTAAGGAAATGGTCCAGTTTCATTCTTCTGCATGTGGCAGTCCAATTTTCCCAACACCATATGTTGAAGAGACTCGTTTTTCCATTGGATATTCTTTCCTGCTTTCTTGAAGATTAGTTAACCATTCCCACAACTGTGGGAATTGTTAATTGTTTTAAAACTATCAGTGTATGTTTTAGTAGTGGCAGATATTAAAAAAACCAAAATGCCCTGGAATTCTTTTTTTTTTTAAGATTTTATTTATTTATTTGACACAGAGAGAGAGAGAGATCACAAATACGCAGAGAGGCAGGCAGAGAGAGGGGAGAAGCAGGCTCCCTGCTGAGCAGAGAGCCCGATGTGGGACTTGATCCCAGGACCTGAAGGCAGAGGCTTAACCCACTGAGCTACCCAGGCACCCCTACTTGGAATTCTTTTTGTTAACACTTCAGATGCTTCATAGAGATCAAATCTAACTCTGTATAAAAGATTTGTCTGTATAAAAGGTGATAAGAATTGATATAAAAAAGTCATTCTTATATTTCTGGAAAGGCTGCAGCTGACCTCACAGAGGGTACCTTGAAACAACTGGATGCTTGTTTCATAAACCTCTGTTGTAGTCAGTGACAGGAGGGTGCTGCATATGTGGCCAATATTTGAGGTGGAGTTCATACAGGAATTCAAGAGATTAATCTCATATTTGATTTCTATCTTCTGGAAATCATTCTCTGAACCTTGTGAAGTTTTCTTTTTGGGAAACATTTCTTCATGTGTGATGTTTTGTGAACTTTGGAAAAGTTTTATTCATTCTTTTAAATCTCATTGTTGGAAAAAGCTACAGAAAGTCTTTCCTAGACGAGATGGAGTGCTCATTAGGAGGCAAGGATACAGTAAATTTTGAAAAGTTAATCTCCACTTTGAAGTACTCTGTGATCCAAAGACATGTGGATGCATGAGAATCCGCTCAGAGTTTGTCCTCTGCTACTACAGTTTTCCTCTTTTGAATTATCTTTCTTTTTTCCTGTGTAGAATTTTAGTTGAGGTTAATCAGATACAAACATTATTTATAAATAGCCAGAATCTGCCTTGAACAATGTACAGTGAAATACCAAGCTTTCAAACTTTTCTTTGAAGATAAGCACACAGAAATTTTGGTGAAGGCTATTTACTGTGCAACAACAAAATGTAAGGAAATGAACATTTACATAGAAAAAAAGAATCAAATTCTGAAGAAGAGTGTCAGGGGGAGCAACAAAAGATGAGCTCTTACAGTGCCCAGAGGAATCGAAACAGCTGTGTTGAATATCCCAGTCATTTTCACCAAGAACTGGATACTTGTTCTAAACCAGTGGATCAAGTAATGTCTATGTTCACGATCATGTAGGCATTTTCTTTGATTTTGCTACTTTCAGAAGGCATACTTTTCACCCCAGAGGCATTTGTAAATACTTGGAGTGGTTCTCAAAGAAACAAAGGCATGGGTACTACTGCATTTTTTGGAATTTAATGAGAAGTGGGATTTTCTATGAATCTCTGTCAGACTTAACTTTCTGTCTAATACTTCCCCCCAAATATTTGCATATTTTGGGCTTCATTTGAAAAAAATGAAATTTAATAAATTAAAATTAATAAAAAGTGTTCCTCTGTCAACTATGTAAGGATAGATCAACAAATCTGGCTTTATTCTTTATAAAGCATATACACACAAAGAAGATCAGTTTTGACAAAGTTCTTGACATTGTTAGAAGTTAAGGCTCAACATAACAAATATTATTCATTTCTATAATGAACCGATATATGGAAATGTCATTTACTTTTTTCCAAAAACACTAATATAATTGAGTACATGAATCTGTTACTTTTCCTTTTTTTTTTTTTTTTTTTTTTAAGATTTTATTTATTTGACAGAGAGAGCACGAGCAGGGAGAATGGCCGGCAGTGGGGGAGAAAGAAGCAGGCTCCTTGCTGAGCAGGGATCCCGATGCAGGGCCTTGATCCCAAAACCCTGGGATCATGACCTGAGCCGATGGCAGGTGCTTAACTGACTGAGCGAACTAGGGGTCCACTTCTCCTTTTTTCTATTCTTTTATTTTACTTAAAAATGGTATGACTGTTCATATGAAGTTAAATAAAGGAAAGTGTCTGCATTTCTTTTCTGGATATTATCATTATTCATTTCATTTCATTATTATTACTGAAAATAATTTTGTCATAGAGAAGAGGGGATTTGTTAAACAGTGATTCTGTCTATTCTGTCAGATAAGGGAATGCACCTCTGGCCACAAAGATACCAGACAACTGTGCGGGTGTAAACTTGAAGATGTCACCTTCTGGTTGCGCTTGCTGCATGTTGCTAGGGCTTGTGTGGTCCTGCACAGGCCTGTGTGAGGACAGCTCTTTGTGGAAACCCAGCACATGTTTTCTCAGTGCTTCTGCCTGTTAAAGCACTTTTAGAGCAGACAGAAATGTGTTTGCTTGTCTCTAAAAACACTGTAATGTAATGTAAATGAAATGACTCATGTTTTTGGAAATTCATGAAAATTATTTGAAAAGTAAAAAAAGTAGTAAAAAAGTAGTTCAGGTAACATTTGTCAATATTTGGAAATAAGATTTTTTTAAGAAGAAAATTACTAGTATCTAGTGATACTATGACAGCATTTTATTTTTTTTAAGATTTATTTATTTGAGAGAAAGAGAGAGAGCATGAGCAGGGCAGAGGGAGGGGGGGAGAAGCAGACTCCCCACTGTGCAGGAAGCCCCGACTGACCCAGGGCTCGATCTCACCCCCCTGAGATCATGACCTGAGCCGAAACCAAGAGTCAGACGTTCAACCCACTGAGCCACCCTGGCGCCCCAACTATGGCAGCCTTTTTAGTATTTGATTGCAAACAGCTGAGAGGCGATATGCAGTTTATGACTCAATGATTCATTACATCATCATCTGGTCTGCCAGAGAAAGAAATTTGAGAAGCACAGTGTTATCAGTCACATACCTCTTAAGCCCTTTAGTTAAGATATTCCTGGGCGCCTGGGTGGCTCAGTGGGTTAAGCCGCTGCCTTCGGCTCAGGTCATGATCTCA
Source organism: Mustela nigripes (assembly GCF_022355385.1). Classification (NCBI taxonomy): domain Eukaryota; kingdom Metazoa; phylum Chordata; class Mammalia; order Carnivora; family Mustelidae; genus Mustela; species Mustela nigripes. The sequence goes on along the minus strand of NC_081557.1, from coordinate 165,691,983 downwards.
GGGTCCTGGGATCGAGTCCCGCATCGGGCTCTCTCCTATCAGGGAGCCTGCTTCCTCCTCTCTCTCTCTCTGCCTGCCTTTAAAAAGAAAAAAAAAAAAAAAGATATTCCTCTTAGTCTAAAAAATGTGTTCAGTTCTGTACTTTGAGTTAGTCCTTCTATTTCAAAAATGTAATCATTAAAGCTAATTTAAAAACTTACCTGGTGAGTTGCCAGTGGAATCTTCAACTGTAGATAGACAAGTTTGCAAATTAAAAAGTTTTAAATGCAAACTGCTTGGCTTACACATTTAGGTTCTTAGGTATTTTTTTCTACTTTTAGACAATATTTTTTTGAGTTCTTTAATATAGTTTTGATCTTGTAATTCCCTCTCGATGTAAATATATTTTACTCAGGGAACTTTTCAAAAAACCTCTTTCAAAGCTCATTATTTCCTTGGAAGTAAAATACCTGTTGTAGAAGAAGGCTTTTATATTAACCTATCAGGACTCCCAGAGGACATGGGGAGTTACTGTCATAGATCCAGCCTTTAACCTGTCAGGGAATGTCCAAAGGGAAAGGTGCCTGGTAATTCCTGCTTCACCTCTGAGGACTCTCAGGTGCTTTAGGGTTTACTTTGACCTGGGCCATAAAATTGTTACTGCAGGAGTGGAAGATAGGGATAGCTGCTTTTCATGAGAAAAAAATTTTTTTTTAAAGATTTTATTTATTTATTAGACAGACAGATATCACAAGCAGGCAGAGAGGCAGACGGGGTGGGGGGGAAGTAGACTCCCTGATGAGCAGAGAGCCCCATGTGGGGCTCGATCCCAGGACCCTGAGATCATGACCTGAGCCGAAGGCAGAGGCTTAACCCACTGAGCTACCCAGGCACCCCTTCATGAGAAAATTTAAACAGAAAAGAGAAAATTGGGGCAGATGAGTTTTATCATTAATACTGTTTGTAGCATTAATTGGTATAAAGAAGTAAGTGAGTTCTGTTTTCTAGATTAGTGATTCTCAGTTTTTTTTGGACTCACAATCACTTTACATTCATAAAAATTATTGAGAACCCCAATGTACCTTTGTTTATGTGGGCAAATTTTAAAACTGAGGATTAAATATTTACTCATTTCAAATCACAGTACCAAATCCATGATATGTTAATGTGTGAGTTATTTTATGAAGAATAAATATATTTATAAAACAGAAAATGTAGTGAGAATAATGACATTATTTTACATGTTTACAAGTCTCTTTAATGTGTTGTTTAATGGAGGATGGCTGGATGTTCATCGGCTTCTGCATTTAATTTGCAACATGTTGTTTTCATTGAAACATGCGAAGAAAAAATGATCTTACATAGGTATGTAGATGGAAAAGAGAGGAGTCCTTTAGTAGCCTTTTCAAATGATCGAGGCCCTTCTTTGGTACTGCAGGAGAACTTAAGCAGTGGTGGTTTCTTAAAGGTTAGTTGCAAAGTGGAATCTGAAGCCATTTTAAAAAACTTTGTACTCTGTTACATTAAAATCTGTTGGTGTATCTTCCACCTTTAATGGATTTTTAAAATTATTATTTTTTTTACTGAGACATAGTTGACAGCATTACATTAGTTCCAGGTATACAGCATAGTAATTTGACAACTGTGTGACTTATGCTGTGCTTACAAGTTCAGCTCCTACCTGTCACCCTACAATGTTACTACAGCACTACCTGACTCTATTCTCTGTATTCTCTGTATTACCATGCCTTACTCATTCTTAATGGATCTTTTATGTGATATCATAACGTAGTGCATTGGTTATTGGAAAAATATTGGTGTCTTAAGATATCCAGATGTTTCCAAATACTGAAACATTCCATTATATAATATCACATACACATTTGTTAATATCACACTGATATTACGGAGAAGTCTTTAAGTATTGGGAAGCTCTCGAGCTCATGGGAGTAGATATAAGTTTTCCTAAATCCTAATTTTTACCTGTAAGTTTGAGTTTTATCCTTGTCCACAATACTTTCACTTATCTTCCTTGAAGTGACAAGGCTCACTTCATTCATTTTCAAGAAATGTCTGCCAGATAGCCAAGTCTGAATAACCATAGTTTGTCTGGCAGTTCTTTCTAGTGAATATGAAGTTTCACAAACCAGATGACTAATTCAGTTTACAACTCAAGCAGTGGCCCAGATGCTTTTCCTCAAGAAATCTATTTTGTGGGACTTCATCTGTATTTCCCATTCTATCATTTTTTCATCACACAGACTGTTATAACGATGTCTGCTCAAGGTTAGGGTTTAATAGAATTAGTAATTTTTACTGCTTTACCAAGGACATTCTTAAGTGAAACTGACTTTTTTTTTCCTGCTGATGCTTGAAGGTGAAGGATACAGTGACAGTTAGCACAGTTGGGATCTACTGCCTTGATTTTTGTGGAGGTGCCAGGAATTGTTACCCACCACTGCCTTTGTAACATCGGGGCAAATGTTGTTAACACACTTGTTGCTAACCTTGAGATTCAAAGAAACTATTCAGTACGTTGAATATTTCAGCATTTCTTGTATTCTGTTGCCAGAGATTTACATAAAAGAAATCTTTGATGATTCATTCTGCTTATTAACAGACAAATAAAAGCAAACAGTGAGTCCATCATTCTGGAGATTCATCCATTTCTCAGGCAAACAGTGATACTTCAGATGAGAGATCAGCTCAGTATCCTGTTGCAGCTAAATCTTTAATTGGATGACTTACTTATCATTGCCAAGTGACAATGCTGTGATTTCATTTTTTGACTTTTTATCTAGTAGGCATTCAGCAATGTCAACTGTAAAACTCTGTCAGCTAATATGTGTGCTTCTCATAATGAATTGTTGAACACTACATCAAAAACTAATGATATACTATATGTTGACTAACTGAACATAAAATGTGTGTGTGTGTGTGTGTGTGTGTGTGAATGCTTTTCCAGCTATGTAACATAATGAGTCCTGTAACATGCTCCAGTGACTTTTTCATTTCTGGTTTGAAAGCATTGTAATATAATATAAAATAATATATTAGAGCATAATAAACAATGTTTGCCTTTTAAAGAGCTTATCTTGTCTAAAATCTTCCATTCTTTTTTCTTTATATGAAAAATGATGGGTCTCAAAATGATACTGCAATTTAACTGGCACCATAAGTATTGTTTTTCAAATGTTACATTGCATAAGGCACAGTAAGATAAATTATTAACAGTTATAAAGTTGAGGGAATATGGATTTCATCACAATTTCATTACTTATTTGTAATTTTACCCAATTTCTTTGGAGTAGGTTCTTCCCTTCCATGAATCAGCAAACTCTAATAATGTTGGGCACCTGGGTGCCTCACTTGTTAAGCATTCAACTCTTGATGCCATTGCAGGTCTTGATCTCAAGGTTGTGAGTTCAAGCCCTGCATTGGGCTCCACAGTGGCTGTGGAGCCTACTTTAAAAAAATAAAAGAGAGAGAGAAAGAAAACTTCTGATATGTCAATTTCATTTTTTTTTTCCAGCATTTTTTAAATGGAGACAATATAGGTGTAGGTTGAGAATGTTAGTCTTGTAGTTGCAACTCAAACTTAAGAAAAAGCATATTTGAAATACTTCTTTAGAATAAAAAATACTGAACTGTAAAATGAATTTCAATTAAAATTAACATTCATTTTCATTTGAAAACTTAAAAATAACCACTGTGAAACAAGTTAACAAATGGTACCTAATTCTTTTGTGTTTCTGTGTAGGTTGCAAGGGAAACTTTGAGATTCAAAAGGAGCATTTATTGAATGACAGTGAGGTTACAGAGATTATAGCAGGAATAACCAGACACACTACAAAGAACACAGTAGAAGCTGAGAACAAACTGAGTTAATATCTGAAAACTCACCCCTTTAAATACTAAACCTCTACCGTAGAAGTAGAACACACCAGAATATGCAAGCATGCATTCCATTAGCCAAAAAAGTGATGTCATCACACATCATGTAATTTCTGGAAAGGCCATACATTCAGAAGAGTGAGAGAGTGAAAAAGGCAAATAATATTTTATTTTATTTTTTATTTAAAGATTTTATTTATTTATTTGACAGAGATAGATCACAAGCAGACAGAGAGGCAGGCAGAGAGGGAGATAGAGGGAAGCAGGCCCCCTGCTGAGCAGAGAGCCCGATGCGATGCGGGACTCAATCCCAGGACCCTGAGATCATGACCTGAGCCGAAGGCAGCGGCTTAACCCACTGAGCCACCAAGGCGCCCGGCAAATAATATTTTAGCTTTACTACAGAAATAGTTTCGAACACAAGGATCTCCTACAGGATTCCAAGGGGTCCCATGTAGTCCCCAGCCATACTTAAAGAACTGCTGTTCTAGATATTTGAATCTACCCCTCAAAGTGTTTTCAAAGTGTCTGTGAAAATCGCCTTACATATTTTACATTTGCAACCCTAAAGCAGGTATAGTAATTCCATGTCAAGATCCTCCTCAACCAAGCCTTATTCTCTGTCTTCTCATAAAGTTAATTCATATCTTTTTGTCATGTCAGAGTAATAAGAGCAAGGGTAAGAAAATAGAAGAACGGTGAGCACTTTTATTTCATAGAATAAAGTGATTAATTCATTTATTTATTTTAATTAGAGAAGAAAAGCATAATCTTGGTTCAAGGCGAGGCTTCATTGGTGTACAACCACTTCCTCATTCCTTGCTCCAGTTTATGACTGAAAGGAATGAAGATTTGGATAAAAACCTCAGTCTTCTCTATCTGGAGTCTTGCTGCTCATGCTTAAGTGCTTCCGCTTAACCTGGCTAGAGTGTCCCAGGGACAAAGGTCTCAGCTTCTTCTCACTCAGTGGTTATAATATTGGAGTGTGTGCTCCTATTCTGTCTTCCACTTGGAACACCACTTACATCTCTAGAGCTCTCTCAAACATTGAGTTTAATGTGATGATTAGTTGGGATTAAATTGCCCGTTAAACGAAATGATTTTACACTAATGTGCTATTAAGATTGGTAAGTTGTTAAATTGTGAAATACTCTGTGCTATATGTCTTTTTTTATTAATTAATTTATTTTCAGAAAAACAGTATTCATTATTTTTTCACCACACCCAGTGCTCCATGCAATCCGTGCCCTCTGTAATACCCACCACCTAGTACCCCAAACTCCCACCCACCCACCACTTCAGACCCCTCAGATTGTTTTTCAGAGTCCATAGTCTCTCATGATTCACCTCCCCTTCCAATTTACCCCAACTCCCTTCTCCTCTCTCATACCCCTTGTCCTCCATGATATTTGTTATGCTCCACAAATAAGTGAAACCATATGATAATTGACTCTCTCTACTTGACTTATTTCACTCAGCATAATCTCTTCCAGTCCCATCCATGTTGCTACAAAAGTTGGGTATTCATCCTTTGTGATGGAGGCATAATACTTCATAGTGTATATGGACCACATCTTCCTTACCCATTCATCTGTTGAAGGGCATCTTGGTTCTTTCCATAGTTTGGCGACCATGGCCATTACTGCTTTAAACATTGGGGTACAGATGGCCCTTCTTTTCACAACATCTGTATCTTTGGGGTAAATACCCAGGAGTGCAATTGCAGAGTCATAGGGAAGTTCTATTTTTAATTTCTTGAGGAATCTCCACATTGTTTTCCAAAGAGGCTGCACCAACTTGCATTCCCACCAACAGTGTAAGAGGGTTCCCCTTTCTCCACATCCCTCCAACACATGTTGTTTCCTGTTTTGTTAATTTTGGCCATTCTAACTGGTGTAAGGTGATTTCTCAATGTGGTTTTAGTTTGAATCTCCCTGAGGGCTAATGATGATGAACATTTTTTCATGTGTCTGCTAGCCATTTGTATGTCTTGATTGGAGAAGTGTCTGTTCATATCTTCTGCCCATTGTTTGATATGTTTGCCTGTTCCATGTGTGTTGAGTTTGAGGAGTTCATTATAGATCCTGGATATCAACCTTTTGTCTGTACTGTCATTTGCAAATATCTTCTCCCATTCCGTGGGTTGCCTCTTTGTTTTCTTGACTGTTTCCTTTGCTGTGCAGAAGCTTTTGATTTTGATGAAGTCCCCAAAGTTTATTTTCTCTTTTGTTTCCTTTGCCTTTGGAGACATATCTTGAAAGAAGTTGCTGTGGCTGATATCGAAGAGATTACTGCCTATGTTCTCCTCTAGGATTTTGATGGATTCCTGTCTCACGTTGAGGTCTTTTATCCATTTTGAGTTTATCTTTGTGTACGGTGTAAGAGAATGGTTGAGTTTCATTCTTCTACTTATAGCTGTCCAGTTTCCCCAGCACCATTTATTGAAGAGACTGTCTTTTTTCCACTGTATATTTTTTCCTGTTTTGTGAAAGATTAATTGACCATAAAGTTGAAGGTCTATATCTGGGCTCTCTACTCTGTTCCACTGGTCTATGTGTCTGTTTTTATGCCAGTACCATGTTGTCTTGGTGATCACAGCTTTGTAATAAAGCTTGAAATCAGGTAACGTGATGCTCCCAGCTTTATTTTTGTTTTTCAACATTTCCTTAGCGATTCGGGGTCTTCCATACAAATTTTTGGATTATTTACTCCAGCTCTTTGAAGAATACCGGTGGAATTTTGATCAGAATGGCATTAAAAGTATAGATTGCTCTAGGCAGTATAGACATTTTAACAATGTTTATTCTTCCAATCCAAGAGCATGGAATGGTCTTCCATCTTTTTGTATCTTCTTCAATTTCTTTCATGAGTGCTATATGTCTTTGATTCTAAGATGCGTATTTAGGCACATGTTAACACTAAAATTAGAGTGTGTTTTCTATTCAGGATGCGTAGTTTAACTGGTGGGATTTCCCCTGATTTTGTGAAATAGTATAAGTTTTTGTTCTAACTTTGAAATGTTATCTTCAAATATATGTATATATATATTTTTATAAAAGAGATTATTTATTTATTTGAGTGGGGGGTTAGAGCAGGTTAGAGAATCCCAAGCAGTCTCCATGCTGAGCTTAACCTGGGGCTCGATTTCACAACCCTGAGATCATGACCTGAACTGAAATTGAGAGTCAGATGCTTAACCAACTGAGCCACCCAAGCACCCTTCAAAATAGAAGAATGGTGAGCATTCAAATATATTTCTTTTGATGGAATTACAAATGCCTGTTTCATAAGGAAGACTAGAATATATTTCCTCTTTAATAGTTTCTATATTTTATATCTATTAAAAGATAGAATCTGGCAATAATTATATATATATTCTGAAATATGCACTTCTACATTAAGTGCTTCATAGCAAGTAGGAAATTAACATTAAATATGTTCATGTAAATTGTTCAGAAATTTGCTTTCCTTTTTAAAAATAAAATCTCTTGTGGGCGCCTGGGTGGCTTAGTGGGTTAGGCCTCTGCCTTCGGCTCAGGTCGTGGTTTCAGGGTTCTGGGATTAAGCCCCACATTATGCTCTGCTCAGAGGGAAGCCTGCTTCCCCCCACCTCCAGCCCCCACCTACCTCTCTTCCTACTTGGGAACTCTGTCTGTCAAATAAATAAAATTAAAAAAAAAAATCTCTTGTTTATGTTTTAAATTTGATATTCATTGTTTAATTTTGTTCATAAAAGGTTTATTTTAGGACAGTCGAACTTATAGAAGAGCCCATTGAAGGATCTCAAGGTCTGAGTTTCTATTTCAAAATTAATGGATTGCCCATATTTCTGAAAGGCTCGAACTGGATCCCAGCAGATTCATTCCAGGATCGAGTAACCTCTGACTTGTAAGTTATGATTTTTTTATTTCTTGTTTTTCTTTTTATTAAAAGCCCCCAAAGCTAAAGAATTACTCCTTTTTGTTTTCTTTGGTTGCAGTAGAAGGAACTGAGAGGTAAGACAGAATTCTAGGATGATGGAAACTTTAGAATGGAAAGGATTTTTAAATCATACATTCCATTTTCACAAGCTATAGATAGTCTTAACAAGTCTTAACAGCTAAGTGACTTGAGACTGCTGAAACCATCCAATTTTTAGAAAACTATTATATATTTCCTCTGGAGGAACAAGAAAATGACTAATGCATATTTTGGATAGTTAGTCCCTGAAAAAAAATGATTAAATTTTTTTTTAAATTTTTCAAAAAATACCTTAATTATTTCTGTGCATTCTTTTTTAAAAATGGAAACCCATATTTCCTTATTCATTCTAAGCTATTTGTATATTCCTTTACTTTTACCTTAGTAAAAGGAACCAAAAAAGCTTTACAGTTTTAAATCTAGAAGAAAATTTAAAGTGTTTATCTGAAGCTATGAGAATAACACTTCACAAGAGAATAATATTTCCTGTTTGTGATTACCCGTCTTTGTGATAGTAAAAACAAACTTTGGGAAGAGAAATAAACACAGTTAACTTATTTACATATGTATAAATATGCATTGTACCATATTATTTGGTGTTTAGAATTTGCCAAATGTTGTAGTAATTTGCTTTTACTTTAAACATATTGTCTTGAATTTCACATGAAAATGAAATTATTCTCCCAACATAGACACATAATTTGCTGCTTCTTTTCCTTTTCATCTCCTTGCTCCTCCCATTTGGCTGGTTTGGACAGTGACTGTTTAGTACAGCTGGGCCAACTAGTATACCTGTTGAAGCCCAACACTCTGGGTCCTTGGCCGGCCAGTGGTTGGGGGCTTCTTGGTTCCTCTCTGGGCTCTGTTCTGGAGATGCAAAGTAGATGTTCTTAGAGTGGCTATACATTTTCCTGTGGGTAATGTGAATAGGAATTGGAAGAGTCAGAATGGAAATTTAATTGACTAGAGAAAGAGGAATAGCTGGTACCCACGATGGTTTGACATGATCTTTTAACTTTATCATGGTGTAAAAATGATACATATTCTGTAGAAATTATATTTTGAATTTTGATCTTGTCCTGGGCTAACAACGGTACAGGATTCCTTTGTGATGCTGGGCAGAGGCAAAAGCCGCAGCCTCCCAGTCAGCCACGCTAGACTGAGGGTCAGCAACTGATATGGTCACAACCATTCTGTACCCATATACCCATTCTGTGTTTTACTTTCAGTACAGTATTCAGTCCGTTCCATGAGATATCAATACTTTATTATAAAGTAGACTATGTGGTAGATGATTTTGTCTAACTGCAGGCTAATGTAAGTGTTCTGAGCACATCTAAGGTAGGTGAGGCTAAGGTGGGATGTTTGGAAGGTTTAGCTGTGTTAAATGCATTTTTGACTTACAATATTTTCAATTTCCAATGGGCCAATTGGAATATAATCCCGCTGTAAATTGAGGAAATTCTGTACTAGACTGGAGGAATTGAAAAAAGGAAATAAGAGTAAGCTGGGTACTACTATGCAAACTTTGGTTTTTGTCTTAAAATTTGAAATGGTTGTATAAAATCACCTCATACTTCCTAAGGTTTACAACATTTTTTTCTATAAGAATAACTAATAAATAATTTAGTTTGAAAAGCAGTATGATAACAGTGTGAATTTAGAGGGCAGAGAAAAGATATAACCTACAATTTTTCCAGGTTTGTTTATGTGGTTGCAGTTAATATTTATATAATTTTGTCTCACTTTCTTCACCTAGCGTTATATCCAAACCATAATTTTAGAACATGTTTTTCTAAAGGAGTTTTGAAACATATTTATCAACACCATGTGTGTTTTTTTGTGTAAAGATTTTATTTATTTTTTTATTTGACTTGAGGGAGAACACAAGCAGGGTGAGTGGTAGGCAGAGGGAGACAGAGAAGCAGGCTCCCCGCTGAGCAAAGAACCCGATGCGGGCCTCCAACCCAGGACCCCGGGATTGTGACCTGAGCCAAAGGCAGACGCTTAACCGATTGAGCCACCCAGGTGGCCCCCACCATGTGTTTTTAAAATCTTTTTTTAAACATCCCCAGATTTTCATATTAACACTTATTTTTACAATTTCTTCTATAGGTTACGGCTCCTTCTGCAGTCTGCTGTGGATGCTAACATGAATACTCTCCGGGTTTGGGGAGGAGGAATTTATGAGCAGGATGAATTCTATAGACTCTGTGATGAACTAGGAATAATGGTGGGTAGTTGACAGCATTTTATTGACTGATATGTTACTATAGACTCACTTTGAGTACCTGTGTTCTGAGTGAGTGCTATGGCTTGTTCCTTCTTTTCTCAGAGCCAGCACTGATATTCTGGGTTTTTTTTGCAAAGGAATAAATGGCATCTTGCAAACCCAGAACCATAGTTGATGGTAAATATCATAATTATTTAATTATTTTTAAGTAGTAGGCATTCTGTATTTGTAATTTTCTTTTTGATATAAGGGTATGCATAAACAATTTAAAAATTTTAAATTGAAGAAGATTTAACAAGATCTAGAGAGAAGAAAAATAGTAAAATTCAGTGAAGAAAAGCTATACATAATATTGCTACCAAGTACTCCAGGCGTGTTTTGCATTCGTGAGGGTTAAGCACAGAAAATAAAATCTTTTAGTTCTGGTATTATAGTTCTAAAATATAAAGCACTCCATAGAAGAATAGTAATTACAATATTGGCAGTCCCGATGGTCATGATAGTGTCACAGTGTTCTATAATACTTACTGAGGATCGGGCATTGTTCTCAGTGCTCTGCTTCTGTTATTTTCTTTCATCTTCGTGCCCATCCTATGAAGTAGTTACTGCTGTTCTCCATCCCCATTTTATCAGTAAGGAAATGGACAAGTGGAAGAGAGGTGAAATAACCTTCTCAAATCCACACAGTGTATGTGGTGGCACCAAGATTCTGACTCAGTCTACTGATTTGGGGCCTGGGCCCTTAAGCACTGCGTAATAACAGCCTCTCTAGAAATGAACTTACTTGGGGTACCTGGGCGGCTCCATTGGTTAAGCGTCTGCCTTTGGCTTAGGTCATGATCCCAGGGTCATGAGATTGAGCCCTGCGTCATTCAGAGCCTGCCTGGGATTCTCTCTTTCTCCCTCTGTGCCACCCCCCGCCCCACACTCGCACACACAGTCTGTCTCTCAAGAAAGAGAGAGGTAAAGAAAGAGAGAAAAAAGAACTTAATGTGGTTTCATCAAAAATCCTTTTGGCCATGAAAAGTTAGTTCTTTTTTTTTTTTTAATATTTTATTTATTTATTTGACAGAGAGAGAGAGGATCACAAGTAGACAGAGAAGCAGGCAGAGAGAGGGGGGAAGCAGGCTCCCTGCTGAGCAGAGAACCTGATGCAGGGCTCGATCCTATGACCCTGAGATCATGACCTGAGCCGAAGGCAGAGGCTTAACCCACTGAGCCACCCAGGCGCCCCCAAAATTAGTTCTTTTATAAACAATCTGGCCCATCTCTCAACAGCAAATTCCCAGTGAAAATTAAAGTATTATGAGTGAGGAGGAGCTGGGGGAAGGTTCTTTTCAAATTTCATGTTCCCCTCAACACACTCACTGTTTCCTTCTTTGAATTCCCTTTCCTTCTCTTTCTTTTCTCCCTACTTAACATTTTCTTCTCTTGGGTTCCCCCCACAGTTTTATGCTGTTCTGGAAGGTCAGAACAGCATATGAGAGCCTCTCCCACTGCCTTAAAATGGTTACACTCAGCAGGCTAATTTGTTTTTTCATTTGCCTGAAAGATAATTCCCCAGAGTTCAAAATGAAGAATTTCTTTCTGTGTAATAAAGTCTATGGAAGTTCTTTACTGCTCTTTATTGGTTTGATAGGTATGGCAGGATTTTATGTTCGCCTGTGCCCTTTATCCAACCAATCAGGACTTCCTGAATTCGGTGAGAGCAGAAGTTGCTTACCAGGTATGTTATTACCATTCCAAGAAGAAGGATAATGCTTTTGTTTCATTTGTCTTTCGTTAAACCTCTCCTCATTTTTTATTTTTGTGTGTGTTTTTGTTCTCCTTACTAAATCCCATGAAAATCAGTCAGATAATTGACTTCCTAGGTGATTCCACCCAGTCTCATGGCTTTAACACCACCTATATGCTGATGACTTTCAGATTTATCCCCAGTTCTGACATGTCTGCTGGATTCCTTGTTCTTATATCCAGCTGCCTACTTGGAGCCTCTTCTGGGAGGTTTCATAGTCATCTCCAGTGTAACATATCTGAACCAAACTTGCATTACCATCTCCCAACCTGCTTTCCCTGCAGTTTCCCCCAACTTGAGAAATGGCAAAGCCAGTCTTTGTGTTTCTCAGGTCAAAAATTTAAAGTGATTCTTGACTCCTTGATTTCTTTTGCATACCGTATGTACACACTTCTATTTATAGATCTGTAAGTGCAAGGAAGTGATTGCAACCTAGCTGTGTCCATCAAAAGAACTAGGACAACCTAATAATATGGTGTATCCTTCTATTGAAATAATTCTTCCCATTAAGAGAAGGGGCTCTTAGACAAATGGCCAATTCTAGGTCTGGGGCAGGAAGTGTAATAGATGACCCTGGAATAGTTGGACTTAGAGATACCAACGACACTATCAAAGATATGTTAAAAAAAACTTTGATGAGAGTCTCACAAACCAAAAATGGGACAATTTGAAACTCAATAAGGATGTCAGTGGATTGAAATCCATCAAGCAAGTTAAAATCCGTGATTTTGTTGTTACAATGTCTGGGGATGTACATTTGCATGGAAAACCAAAAGAAATGGAAGGAAGTGCTTACTGTAATACAAGATAGTGGTTACTGTTGGGAGCAGGAAAGGACTATAATTAGAAAGGAGTATATGAGGGCTTCTGGGGTTATCTTTCTTGATCTGGGTGGTGGTTACGAGGGTGATTGTGTTATAGTAATTTAGTATTTCATAATTTTTTTATATCTATGTTTTTAAATTTTTTAAAAGATTTTATTTATTTATTTGACAGACACAGATCACAAGTAGGCAGAGAGATAGGCAGAGAGAGAGGGGGTGGGGGAAGCAGGCTCCCTGCCAAGCAGGAGACCAATGTGGGGCTCAATCTCAGGACGCTGAGATCATGACCTGAGCTGAAGGCAGAGGCTTTAACCCACTGAGCCAACCAGGCGCCCCTGTGTTTTATTTTTTTAAAAAAGGTTTAAAAAATACAAATGAATCATCTCTGGCTGAATCCTCCAGATAAAGACACCGGGCATTTCCTGTCTCTGCTGGTGTCCCTGGCCCCATCAAGCACCCTCTTCCGAACCACCTCTCTCATTTTCTTCTGTCACGTCCTACCTTGAGCATGAATTTCTCGGTGGGGAGGGGCAGATCCTTTCTATATTTGCAAGTCTAGATCACAAAATTTGCCCTGTATGACCTATACCACACTTTGAATTACTTGTTCAATGTTTTGTTTCCCCTGCAAGTTTGTAATCTCCCTGCGGCCTCGGGGACTGTTCCTCTCTGTATCCGCACTACCGGGCCAGGTTTTTCATCAGGAGTATGAATGGATAGATGAGCTTAAGATATATTAATTATAGTTATGTAGGTTGCAGACATTTCAGTTTTTTAAACATTTTTTTCTCATATAAATAAATTATGGTGTCTATGTACCTTCAATTCTTTTATGTATTATTAAACAGGAGAGCTTTTTATGAAGACTTTGTTAAAATTTTAAAGGAAAGCTTGTCAAAAATTCTAGGTCAGTTTGAAGGGTATGTGTAGCACAGAGTTACTGGAGCTTTCTGCCTCTTGAGTATTTGTGTTCTTCTTCTTTTTTTCTTTCTTTTTTTTTTTTAATTTTATTTATTTATTTGAGGGAGAATGAGTGAGAGAGAGCATGAGAGAGGAGAAGGTCAGAGGGAGAAGCAGATTCCCCAAAGAGCTGGGAACCCGATGTGGGACTCGATCCTGGAAGTTGGGGATCATGACCTGAGCCGAAGGCAGTTGCTCAACCAACTGAGCCACCCAGGTGCCCAAGTATTTGTGTTCTTGTGCCAGTCAAACTTGGTAGTAGCCGTCACGTACCTGGGCATGCACAGAGACAAATAAAGGAAATAGTATTCATAAGGCTGGGTTAGAAAAACACAAGACTATAATTTTTAAGAATGAGATAAATCCCTTTAATGCATGCATCCTTAATGGATCTCTGTGTCATGTAGGAGATACTTGGCATCTTGAAAGGAGGCCACAGTGAGAACATCAGCTGGGATCACTAATTATGATGAGTGATCATAGTGTTCATTAGCTGGGATCACTCTAATTATGCATTTCATGGAAGAGAAGCTATAAATACCAATATGGTTATTTTGCTAAAATGGGTTCCAGAGGAGTTTTTCTTGATTATTGACTCACTGTGTTCTCCAAGAGATTTAACTGTCCTCTTCTGCCGGAGTCCATCTCCCAGTGTATCCGAAGAACTGGATCCTTCCACCTTTGTGTAGGGCTGGTCACAGAGAGCCCAGGTCATGGAGGCTCAGTTCTTAGGGCTGCAGGATTTTCAGACAGATTCTCTAATTTCTTCTTCTATATTCAGATATATTCAGTAACTTACTTAACCTTAGTTGATTTCTCAGGACATGACACTGATAGTTATTTCTGGAGATACCCTCTTTTTTTTTTTTTTTTTTTTTTTTTTTAAGATTTTTATTTATTTATTTGACAGAGATCACTAGTAGGCAGAGAGGCAGGCAGAGAGAGGAGGAAGCAGGTTCCCTGCCCTATGCGGGACTCGATCCCAGAACCTTGAGATTGTGACCCGAACCGAAGGCAGAGGCTTTAACCCACTGAGCCACCCAGGTGCCCTGGAGATATCCTCTTGATGTCCTCATCCTTTTTCCTTTAGAATATTTCACATATTTGTCTTTAACTTACAGAGTATCTCTGGGAACTCTCTTGGTTTGTAAAACCCTCTCTAGCTGTCCTTGCGGTTTTCTGATCTCAGTGGAGACCATGACAACCTCTCAGTCCCTCTTTCAGCAGAACTGGTTGTCCTCCCTCGTTTGTTTCTTCACACAAAACTCCATCTTACTCTTGAGAAACTTCTCTGTAATGTAATGTCTGCTGCCCTTTGTATTTCTTAGAGCCTTTTCTTGTGGCAAGTCAGGTAACAATGGGGTTGATTTATTTTTCTTTTTTTAATAAAATTGATTATATTTTCTTCAGGTTTTATACAGTAAAGAAGAGGAATCCTATTTTACTGGTGTTTATAAAATCTAGGTAAAAAGAATCAGATTTCTTAACGTGTATTCCTGCAAGTAATGTTACAAGCCATTTTCTAATGATTTTTCTGTACATAAGAATTTATGTGCAAAAATGCAATGGCTATCATTTTATGAATCATTACAGCTCTGAGGCTTTTTTTTCTTGTTGATTATTGCAAAATTGTTTCATGTTTTCTGAAATTTTAGATCAGGAGACTGAAATATCATCCCTCCATCATCATTTGGGGTGGAAATAATGAAAATGAAGCAGCACTGATGATGAATTGGTATAATATCCCTGCCAGAGAACTGCATACCTATATCAAGGACTATGTGGTACTGTACGTGAAGAATATTCGAAAGATTGTCTTGGCTGTAAGTAATGATTTCTCATGTAATAGAATTTAAGAACGTGTTTTGAAAATGGATCAGTTGGAATATTGATGTAGTATGTTTTTAAACTCCTCCCACCTTAAAATATTTTTATTTATTTATTTATTTGAGAGACGAGAGAGCATGAGAGGGGAGAAGGTCAGAGGGAGAAGCACACTCCCTGTGGAGCAGGGAGCCCTATTCAGGACTCGATCCTAGGACTCCAGGATCATGACCTGAGCTGAAGGCAGTTGCTTAACCAACTGAGCCACTCAGGAGCCCCTGTACCCTTTTTTAGAGCAACCTTCAGTAATACCATTTTTATACAGAACAGTCCATTGTAATGCTGCAGGATGTGAATGGATTTATGGGTTATGGGCTTCTTTGCGGATGAACTTAATCTGTGGAGCTCACCACACATACAACAATATGGTGTTTACATCTGCAGATTGTCATGTACTCTTTTCTGGAGCCCATCTATGGAACCCCAAATGTTGAGAATTTCTACTTTGGATGACTTATCCATATGCTACTTTTTCCTTCCTTCCCTCTTTCCTCCCTCCCTCTTTCTTTCTTCCTTCCTTCCTTGTTCTCAGTAAATATAATGAATTCTATGAATTACTTTCCTGATGACAGACTAGTTCTACTATAAACTCTGTTTAGCTATAATTCTTTTTTCTTTTATTCTGTGCTAGATTTGATTTGCTAATATTTTGGTTAGAATTTGAAAATTTATGTTCATAAGCAAACTCAGTCTGTGGTAGGAATTGTTAACTCAAATGCCTAGAGGAGCCAAATTTGTTTTAAAAAATTAAGTAGAGTTGATGAGGTTCATAAAGAGAGAAGGGAGGACTATGGTAATAGCAAATGAATGCTGGGTCTCATTTATATTGAGTATTTTAAAAAATGATATCTAAACAAAATTTTTTGTGAAAACAAAGAGGTAACCCATGGAATGGGAGAAAGATATTCGCAAATGACACTACAGACAAAGGGCTGATATCCAAGATCTATAAAGAACTCCTCAAACTCAACACAAACAAAACAGATAATCACATCAAAAAATGGGCAGAAGACATGAACAGACATTTCTCTAAAAAAGACATACAAATGGCTAACAGACACATGGAAAGTGTTCATAATCATTAGCCATCAGGGCGATTCAAATCAAAACCACATCGAGATACCACCTTACACCAGTTAGAATGGCCAAAATTAAGACAGTGAACAAGTGTTGGAGAGAATGTAGAGAAAAGAGAACCCTCTTATATGGTTGGTACGAATGCAAGTTAGTATAGCCACTTTGGAAAACAGTGTGGAGATTTCTTAAGAAATTAAAAATAGAGCTGCCCTATGACCCTGTAATTGCACTACTGGGTATTAACCCCAAAGATACAGATGTAGTGTAAAGAAGGGCCAACTGTACCCCAGTGTTCATAGCGGCAATGGCCACGGTCACCAAAGTGTGGAAAGAACCAAGATGCCCTTCAACAGATGAATGGATAAAGAAGATATGGTCCATATATACAATGGAGTATTATGCCTCCATCAGAAAGGATGAATACCCAACTTTTGAATCAACATGGATGGGACTGGAAGAGATTATGCTGAGTGAAATAAGTCAAGCAGAGAGAGTCAATTATCATTTGGTTTCACTTACTTGTGAAACATAAGGAATAACATGGAGGACACTGGGAAAATGGAGAGAAGTGAGTTGGGGGAAATCGGAGGGGGATACATACCGTGAGAGACAAAACCCACAGTTTGAGAAAGAAACTGAGGGTTTTGGAGGGGGAAAGTGGTGGTGGGATGAGCCTGGTGGTATTAAGGAGGGCATGTATTGCATGGAGAAGTGGGTGTAGAGCATAAACAATGAATTTTGGAACACTGAAATAAATAAATAAATAAATAAATAAATAAATAAGCCTTTTTCTGAGACAGATTTAGTCTAGAGAGCCCAGGTTGGTATGTGTGTATGTGCATATGCTGCCTGCACAGAATGAGTTAGGAGCCATTTGTTGTTGTTTTTATAGTCCAGGAACAATTTAAATAAAATACAGATTATTAGTTTTACTGAGACAAATTCACCCATAAAACATTCTGGGCCCAGTGCCTTTGTGGGAGCAGAAATGATCTTCTGCCTCATATATTTCATTTCTTCTGAAGTTATTATCCAATTTGGGTTTATAATTCCTGGAAGTATGGATATTTATATTTCCTAGGAACATAGCATTTCACCTAGAACTTAGAAGATTTCTGTGTAAATAAACATGCTTTGTAGATTAGACTATAAGTAGACAAGTTATATAGGCTGAGAGACTCCAGGATTGTCAGTGCAAATAATGTTTGAATGTGGAAGTTGCTCTTATTCTTGTGTGTGTGTGTGTGTCTGTGTATGTGTGTGTCTGTGTGTGTACGTGTGCATCCATTGTGGATGTCTGGAATTATCAGACATCTGGTAATTTCTGGAATTACCAGACAGTTTCCATAGGCAGGGAGAAAAAGGCACAGGGCAGGTTCAACTGTTCTATGGATATTCCTTTTCTATTTTTCTTTCTTCTTATTTTCCTTCCTCCCTGCCCCTTCCCTTTCCTTCCTTCCTACCTTTCCTTCCTCTCTTCCTTTCTTCCTTCCTCCATTCGTCCCTCCCCTCCCCTCCCCTTCCTTCCTTCTTTCCTTCCTTCCTTCCTTCCTAAGAGACATATAGACTCTTACTTTTTCTTTTCATTTTTTTGACTACCTTCACCTATTTCACTCACCTCCCACCTCACACCTCTGGCAACCATCAGTCTGTTCTCTTTCCATGAGCTTGTTTTTGTTGTTTTTAGATTCCACATATAGGTGAGATCATACAATATTTGCTTTTCTCTGACATATTTCACTTAGTATAATGCCCTCAAAGTCCATCTGTGTTGTCACAAATGGCAAGATTTCACCCCCCCCACCTTTTTTTAAGAGAGAAAGAGTGATCACAAGTGGGGAGGGGCAGAGGGAGAGGGAGAGAGAGAATTCCAAGCAGACTCCATACCCAGCAGAGAGTCACATGCAGGGCTTGATACATTGGGCCCGAGATCATGACCTGACCTGAAATCAAAAGTTGGATACTCAACTGACTGAGCCACCCAGGTGCTCCAAGATTTCATTCTTTATTATGGCTGAGTCATACTCCATTTTGTGTGTGTGTGTGTGTGTGTGTGTGTGTGTGTGTGTGTGTGTATGCTACATTTTCTTTATCCATTCATCATCAATAAACATTTCAATTGTTATAGTATCTTGGTTATTATAAATAATGCCACAGTGAGTATGGGGGTGCATATATCTCTTTGAGTTAATGTTTTTTATTTTTTTCAGATATCCACGACTAGAATTGCTTGATTACATGGTAGTTCTACATTTAATTTTTTAGGTATCCTCCATATTGTTTTCCTTAGTGACTATACCAACTTACGTTCCCATCAACAAAGCACAAGGGTTCCCTTTTCTCCACATCCTTGCTAACATTTGTTATCTCTTATCTTTTTGGTAATAGCCATCCTAACAGGTGTCAGATGATACATCATTGTGGTCTTGGTTTGCATTTCCCTGATAATTAGTTGAGTACCTTTTCATGTACTAAGTGGCTATTTGTATGTCTTCTTTGGAAAAAATGTCTGTTTAGATCCCTGGCTCATTTCTTAATTGTTTGTTTTTTACTGTTGGGTTGAACAAATAAATTCTTTATATATTTTGGTTATTAACCCCTTAGCAGGCATATGATTGCAAGTATTTCCTCCCATTCAGTATGTTGCCTTTTTATTTTGTTGATGGTTTCCTTTGCTGTACAGAACCTTTTTAGTTTGAATGTAGTCCCACTTGTTCTTTTTTATTGCCTTTGCTTTTTGTGTCAAATCCAAAAAAATCAAGCCAAGACCAGTGTCAAGGAGCTTACCACCTATGTTTCCTTTTAGGAGTTTTGTGATTTTGGATCTTACATTCAAGTCTTTAATCCATTTTGCATTAACTCTTGTGTGTGGTTGAAGATGGTTATTCAATTTCATTCTCTTGCATGTGACTATCCAGTTTTTCTGGCACCATTTGCTGAAGAGACTATCCTTTCCCCATTGTATATTCTTGTCTCCTTTGTCATAAATTAATTGGCCATACATATATGAATTTATTTCTTGATTCTCTATTCTGACCTATGTGGCTGTTTTTATGCCAATACCGTAATGTTTTAATTACTTTTGTTTTGTTACATGTTTTGAAGTCAGAAAGCATGATGCCTCCAGATTTGTTTTTCTTTCTCAAGATTGCTTTGTATAGTTTTGGCTATACAGAGACTTTTGTGGTTCCATAAAAGTTTTTGGATTGTTCATTCTATTTTGTGAAAAATGTATTGTGGTTTTGATAGGCATTGCATTGAATCTGTAGATTGCTTTGGATAGTATGGACATTATAGCAGTATTAATTCTTCCAGTCTATGAGTACAGAGTATCTTTTCACTTATTTATGTCTTCTTCAGTGTCTTTTAACAAAGTCTTATAATTTTCAGTGTCTTTTCTTTTTTTAAGATTTTATTTATTTATTTGACAGAGAGAGAGACAGCAAGAGAGGGAACACAAGCGGGGGAAGTGGGAGAGGGAGAAGAAGGCTTCCCATTGAGCAGGGAGCCCAATGCGGGTCTCAATCCCAAGACCCTGGGATCATGACCCGAGCCAGAGGCAGACACTTAACCAACTGAGCCACCCAGGCACCCCAACTTTCAGTGTCTTATAATTTTTAATAATAATTTCTGTCTTTCACTTCCTTGGTAAAATTTATTCTTAGATTTTTTTATGCAGTTGTAAATAAGATTATTTTCTTAATTTCTCTTGCTAGTAATTATTAGTACACAGAAATGCAACACATTTCCGTATATTGATTTTGTAGCCTACAATTTACTGTATTTATGGTAAAAGGTTTTTGTGAAGTCTTAGAGTTTTCTCCATATAATATCATGTCATCGGCAAAGAGTGACAGCTTTACTTCTTCCTTTCCAGTTTGTATGCCTTTTATTTCTTTTTGTTGTCTAATTGTTCTAGCTAGGACTTCAGTGCTCTGTTGGGTGGAAGTTGACATCCTGATCATGTTCCTGATCTTAGAAGTTTTGACTTTTTCACCATTCAGTATGATGTTAACTGTGGCCTTGTCCTATATGGCCTTTACTATGTTGAGGTATGTTTCCTCTGTAATCACTTTGTTGAGACTTTTTATAATAAATGGATGCTGAATTTTGTCAGACACTTGTTCTGTACTTGTTCACATGAGCATATGATTTTTATACTTCATTTTATTAATGTGGTGTATCATGTTGATTGACTTGCCAGGGTTGAACCATCTTACATCCTTGGAATAAATTCCACTTGATCATCATATATATATATATACATATACATATATATATGTGTGTATATATATATACATATATATATTTTTTTTTTACTTATATGAATTTGGTTTATTAGTATTTTGTTGAGAATTCTGCATCTGTGTTCATCAAGGATATTGGCCTGTAATTTTCTTCTGGTGACCCTATTTGGTTTTGGTATCAGGGTAATGGTTGTCTTATAAAATGAATTTGGAAGTTTTCCCTCCTCTTCTTTTTTTCACAAGAGTTTGAGAAGGACTCGTATTAGTTCTTCTTTGAATATTTGGTAGAATTCACCAGTGAAATTGATCCTGGATTTTTTTTTGTTCAGAGATTTTTGACTATTGATTCAATCTCCTTACTAGTTAATTGGTCTGTTTACCTTTTCCATTTATTCATGATTCAGTCTTGGAAAGTTGTATGTTTTTAAGAATTTATCCATTTCTTCTAGGTTGCTCAATTTTTTTGTGTGTATAGTTGTTCATAGTAATCTCTTAAAATTCTTTGTATTTTTTAGATATTATTTGTAATATCTTTTTCATTTCTGATTTTGAGTCCTCTCTCTTTCTTTTCCTAAGCAAGTCTGGCTAAATTAGGTTTGTTGGTTTTGTTTATTTATTTATTTATTTATTTATTTATTTAAAGGAACCAGTTCTTCATTTCAATGATCGTTTCTATTGTCTTTTAAGTCTCTATTCCATTTATTTCTGCTCTCGTCTTTGTTATTTCCTTCCTTCTGCTAACTTGGAGCCCTGTTCTTCTTTTACTAGTTTAATAAGATGTTAAGTTAGGTTCTTTATTTGACATTTTTCGTCTTTCTTGAAATGGTCATTTATCTCTGATCTTTCCTCTTAAACTGCTTTTGCTGCATCTCATAAGTTTTGGTATGTTGTATTTTCCTTTTCATTTGTCAGGGTATTTTTCAATTTCTCTTTTGATTTCTTTGTTGATCCATTGTTTGTTCAGTAGCATATTCCTTAATCTTCATGTATTTGTGAATTTTCCAGTCATCTTCTTCTAATTGATTTCTAGTTCCATACCCGTGTGGTCCAAAAATATGCTCGAGTGATTTCAGTCTTCTTAAATTTGTTAGACTTGATTTATGGCCAAACTGGTGATCTCTCTCAGAGAGTGTTCCATGTGTACCTGAGAAGAATGTGTATTCTGTTGCTCTTGGATGGTATATACTGTGTCTGTCTGTAAAGTCTATTTGGTCTAATGTGTCATTTAAAATTCTGTAATTATAAACGCTAAAGCAGAACTTGATATATATGAATATGTTGATATGTGAAATAAGGAGAAAGGGAAAGGAAAGAGCTTCTTCCCAACTCCACCATAGAGCCCTTCCTTTATGGTGGTTCTTTTTCATCACTACTTTTTAATAAGCGTATTATACTAGTATTTGCTACATATACATTATATGATAATATAAGTTAACTTTTTCTGATAGGGAGAGGAAGCAGCATTTGCTTTTGTACTAATGCCTTCGAAGGATATAACTTTTATTTATTTTTTTTTTTTAAAGATTTTATTTATTTATTTGACAGACAGAGATCACAAGTAGGCGGAGAGGCAGACAGAGAGAGAGGAGGAAGCAGGCTCCCTGCTGAGCAGAGAGCCCGATGCGGGACTCGATCCCAGGACCCTGAGATCATGACCTGAGCCGAAGGCAGCGGCTTAACCCACTGAGCCACCCAGGCGCCCAAAGGATATAACTTTTAAAAACTTTAATGTTCAAAGTGTGATTTAATAATCTGATTATCCTTATATTTTTTATCTCTAATTAGATATTTTAAATATTTGGGTATATCCTGAAGCAGTTTGGAAAGGGAAAAGAATAGTATGTGATTTTGGCACCCAAATATGTACAGTTTATGGTATTATTCATTTATGTGAAGACATTTCAGTGAGAATTTATGAAAAACTTAGGTTCAGATTTTTAGCTTATCTGATATGCTTAGTCATGTGTCATGAAGAATTTTTCTATACACAACCTATGATGGTATAAGCTTTAATTAATATTTATAAAACATTTATAATCTTTTTACTCATAGTGTTGGTATTACATTTTTCATATCTGATGGATTTAAGAAATGGATTTTAATATTTGAGCATTTTCATTTCACAGTTCAGTGGTTAAGATCTCATGATTCCAGGAGGATGAGAAGGAGACACATAGCCCCACAGTGATGCAAAGAGGTTAGAAAGTCACTTCCTAGAAACAGCTCTATATTATGGAAATGAGAACATGAATCTCAGTGAAATTTAACCATATCTTCCACACATGAGTTCTCTACCATTTACTGTAGTCCTATGAAGTAGGTACTGTTATTTTCCCCATTTTACAGAAGAGTCTGTTGAGGCTTAGATCTGTCCAAAAATAATAAGATTCTGATTTGAGATTTAAACTCAAGTCATTCTGACTGAATATCCTCTATTATTTCCTTTTTTTTCTCCTGCTATGCCTTTTATTCCCATGACCTATTCATTCCATAATGGGGACCCTGTATCTCCCACTCCCCTTTACCCATTTTGCCTAGCTGCTGACCCATTCACCTCTGACAACCATCAGTTTATTCTATGTATTTATAGGTCTGATTCTGCTTTTTGTTTGTCTATTCTTTTGTTTTTGTTTTAGATTCCACTTGTGAGTAAAATCATAATATTGGGACGCCTGGGTGGCTCAGTTGGTTAAGCAGCTGCCTTCGGCTCAGGTCATGATCCCAGCGTCCTGGGATCGAGTCCCACATCGGGCTCCTTGCCCTCCGCAGGGAGCCTGCTTCTCCCTCTGACTCTGCCTTCCACTCTGCCTATGCTCGCTCTCGCTCACTCTCTCTCTGACAAATAAATAAAAATAAAAAAATCTTTAAAAAAAAAAAAATCATAATATTTGTGTTTCTCAGTCTGAACTTATTTCACTTACCATAATATCCTCTAGGTGCATCCATCCTAGTCTTCAAGGTCCATCTCAAATGACACAATCTCATCTTTTTATGGCTGTGCCATATTCCATTATATATATATATATATATATATATATATATATATATATATATAATGGAATATATATAATGGGATATATATAATGAAATGTGTGTGTGTGTGTGTATGCGCCACATCTTCCTTATCCATTTGTCTATTGATGGACACTTAGATTGCTTCAATATATTGATTGTTGTAAATAACGTTGCAATAAACACAGACATACACGTGTCTTTTAGAATTAGTGTGTTCATTTTCTTTGTGTAAATACCTGTAGTAGAATTACTGGATTATATGGTATTTCTGTTTATAATTTTTCAAAGCACTTCCATACTGTTTTCCACTGTGGCCGCACCAATTTGCATTCCTACCAACAGTGCACAAGGGTTTCCCTTTTTCCATATACTCACCAACACTTATTGTTTTTTGTGTTTTTGGTTTTAGCCATTCTGATAGGTATAAAGTGATTATTTTAATTTTGAATTGCATTTTCCTGATGACAAGTGGTGTTGAGGATCTTTTCATATGTCCATTGGATATCTTTATGTCTTTGTTAGAAAAATGTCTATTTAAGTCCTCTGCCCATTTTTTAATTGAATTATTCGGGGTTTGGTATTGAGTTGTACATGTTCTTGATATGTGTGTGTGCGTGTGCGCACGCTGCTGGTAGTTTCCTTTGCTGTGTAAATCTTTTTACTTTGATGGTATTCAAATAATTTATTTTTGCTTTTGTTTTTCTTGGGTAAAGGGACCTATAAAGAAAAATGATCCTATGGCCAATGTCAGAGTAATTACTGCCTGTGTTTTGTTATGGTTTTTAGGTCTTCATGATTTCAGACTTCACATTTGGGTCTTTAATCCATTTTGAGTTTATTTTTGTTTATGATGTTAAAGAGTGATACAGTTTCATTCTTTTGTACGTAGCTGTCCATTTCTCCCAGCACCATTTATTGAGGAGACCGTCTTTTCCCATTGTATATTCTTGCCTCCTTTGTCACAGATTAACTGACCATATAATCAGTGGTTTATTTTGGGCTCTCCATTCTATTCCACTGATCTATGTATCTGTTTTTAATGCCAGTACCATACTATATTGATTACTACTGCTGTGTAGTAAATCTTGAGACCTGGAGCTTTGATATCTCCAAGATTTGTTTTTTCTTTTTTAAGATTGCTTTGGCTATTTGGGGTCTTCTCTGATTTCATACAAATTTTAGTATTATTTGTTCTAGTTTTGTAAAAAACGCTGTTGGTATTTTGATAGGGATTGCGCTGAATCTGTGGATTGCTTTGAGTAGTATGGACATTCAAATAATATTGGTTCTTCCAGCCCACAACCTGGGATATCTTTCCATTTGTTTGGGTCATCTTCAGTTTGTTTCATCAATGTTTTATAGTATTCAGAGTAGAGGTCTTTCATCTCTTTGGTTAAGTTTATACCTAGGTATTTTATTCTTTTTGGTGCATTTATAAAGGGTGTTGTTTTAAAATTTCTCCTTCTTGGGGTGCTTGGGTGGCTTAGTTGGTTAAGCGGCTGCCTTCGTCACTCTGGTCATGATTCCGGCTCCTGGGATCAAGCCCCACTCTCCCTGCTTGTGTTTTCTCTCTTGCTGTCTCTCTCTCTGTGTCAAATAAATAAATAAATAAATAAATCTTTAAAAAGGATAAACGGTGTATATAATTTAAAAAATTCTCTTCCTGCTAGTTTG